>NW_024543543.1:0-87028 GCF_018167655.1 Microtus oregoni | reverse complement strand
ACCCCGAGCACTGAGCACCCAGCACCCTGAGAACTGAGGACCCAGCACCCTGAGTACTGAGCACCCAGCACCCTGAGCACTGAGCACCCAGCACCCTGAGTACTGAGCACCCAGCACCCTGAGCACTGAGCACCCAGCACCCTGAATACTGAGCATCCAGCACCCCGAGCACTGAGCAGCCAGCACCCTGAGTACTGAGAACTGAGCACCAAGCACCCAGAGCACTGTGCACTCAGCACCCTGTGTACTGAGCACTGAGCACCCAGCACCCTGAGCACTGAGCACCCTGAGTACTGAGCACCCAGCACCCTGAGCACTGAGCACCCAGCACCCCGAGCACTGAGCACCCAGCACCCAGAAAACTGAGCACTGAGCACCCTGAGTACTGAGCACTGAGCACCCTGAGCACTGAGCACCGAGCACCCTGAGTACTGAGTCACTGAGCACCCTGAGCACTGAGCACCCAGCACCCTGAGTACTGAGCACCCAGCACCCTGAGCACTGAGGACCGAGCACCCTGAGTACTAAGCACCCAGCACCCTGAGCACTGAGCACCCAGCACGCTGAGTACTGAGCACTGAGCACCCTGAGTACTGAGCACCGAGCACCCAGAGCACTGAGCACCCAGCACGCTGAGTACTGAGCACTGAGCACTCTGAGTACTGAGCACCGAGCACCCTGAGTACTGAGCACCCAGCACTCTGAGCACTGAGCACCCAGCACCCTGAGCACTGAGCACACAGCAGCCCGAGCACTGAGCACCCAGCACCCCGAGCACTGAGCACCCAGCACCCCGAGCACTGAGCACCCAGCACCCTGAGCACTGAGCACTGAGCACCCTGAGTACTGAGCACTGAGCACCCTGAGTATTGAGCACCCAGCACCCTGAGTACTGAGCACCCAGGACCCGGAGCAAAGATCACCCTGAGTACTGAGCACCCAGCACCCTGAGCACTGAGCACCGAGCACCCCGAGCAATGAGCACCCAGCACCCAGAGTACTGAGCACCCAGCACCCTGAGTACTAAGCACCGAGCACCCTGAGTACTGAGCACCCAGTACCCTGAGCACTGAACACACAGCACCCTGAGTACTGAGCACCCCGAGCACTGAGCACCCAGCACCCTGAGAACTGAGGACCCAGCACCCTGAGTACTGAGCACCCAGCACCCTGAGCACTGAGCACCCAGCACCCTGAGTACTGAGCACCCAGCAACCTGAGCACTGAGCACCCAGCACCCTGAATACTGAGCATCCAGCACCCCGAGCACTGAGCAGCCAGCACCCTGAGTACTGAGAACTGAGCACCCAGCACCCAGAGCACTGAGCACTCAGCACCCTGTGTACTGAGCACTGAGCACCCAGCACCCTGAGCACTGAGCACCCTGAGTACTGAGCACCCAGCACCCTGAGCACTGAGCACCCCGCACCCCGAGCACTGAGCACCCAGCACCCAGAGAACTGAGCACTGAGCACCCTGAGTACTGAGCACTGAGCACCCTGAGCACTGAGCACCGAGCACCCTGAGTACTGAGCACTGAGCACCCTGAGCACTGAGCACCCAGCACCCTGAGCACTGAGGACCCAGCACCCTGAGCACTGAGCACCCAGCACCCTGAGTACTGAGCACCCAGCACCCTGAGCACTGAGCACCCAGCACCCTGAGTACTGAGCATCCAGCACCCCGAGCACTGAGCACCCAGCACCCCGAGCACTGAGCACTCAGCACCCTGTGTACTGAGCACTGAGTACCCAGCACCCCGAGCACTGAGCACCCAGCACCCTGAGCACTGAGCACCCTGAGTACTGAGCACCAAGCACCCTGAGCACTGAGCACCCAGCACCCCGAGCACTGAGCACCCAGCACCCAGAGCACTGAGCACTGAGCACCCTGAGTACTGAGCACCCAGCACCCTGAGTACTGAGCACCCAGCACCCTGAGCACTGAGCAACCAGCACCCTGAGCACTGAGCACCAAGCACCCTGAGTACTGAGCACCCAGCACCCTGAGTACTGAACACCCAGCACCCTGAGCACTGAGCACTGAGCACCCAGCACCCTGAGCACTGAGCACTGAGCCACCAGCACCCTGAGCACTGAGCAACCAGCACCCCGAGCACTGAGCACCCAGCACCCTGAGCACCCAGCACCCTGAGCACTGAGCACCCTGAGCACTGAGCACTGAGCACCCAGCACCCTGAGTACTGAGCACCCAACACTCTGAGCACTGAGCACCCAGCACGCTGAGTACTGAGCACTGAGCACACAGCACCCTGAGTACTGAGCACGCAGAACTCCGAGCACTGAGCACCCAGCTCCCCGAGCACTGAGCACCCTGAGCACTGAGCACCCAGCACCCCGAGTGCTGAGCACTGAGCACCCTGAGCACTGAGCACCCAGCACCCCGAGTGCTGAGCACTGAGCACCCTGAGAACTGAGCACCCAGCACCCTGAGCACTGAGCACTGAGAACCCTGAGTACTGAGCACCGAGCACCCTGAGTACTGAGCACCTAGCAACCTGAGCCCTGAGCACCCAGCACCCTGAGCACTGAGCACCCAGCACCCCGAGCACTGAGCACCCAGCACCCCGAGCACTGAGCACCCAGCACCCTGAGCACTGAGCACTGAGCACCCTAAGTACTGAGCACTGAGCACCCTGAGTACTGAGCACCCAGCACCCTGAGTACTGAGCACCCAGCGTACTGAGCACCGAGCACCCCGAGCACTGAGCACCCAGCACCCTGAGTACTGAGCACCCAGCACCCCGAGCACTGAGCACCCAGCACCCTGAGTAGTGAGCACCGAGCACCCTGAGTACTGAGCACCCAGCACCCTGAGTACTGAGCACCCAGCGTATTGAGCACCCAGCACCCTGAGTACTGAGCACCCAGCACCCTGAGTAGGGAGCACCGAGCACCCTGAGTACTGAGCACCCAGCACCCTGAGTACTGACCACCCAGCGTACTGAGCACCGAGCACCCCGAGAACTGAGCACCCAGCACCCTGAGTACTGAGCACCCAGCACCCCGAGCTCTGAGCACCCAGCACCCTGAGTAGTGAGCACCCAGCACCCTGAGCACTGAGCAACCAGCACCCTGAGCACTGAGCACCAAGCACCCTGAGTACTGAGCACCCAGCACCCTGAGTACTGAACACCCAGCACCCTGAGCACTGAGCACTGAGCACCCAGCACCCTGAGCACTGAGCACTGAGCCACCAGCACCCTGAGCACTGAGCAACCAGCACCCCGAGCACTGAGCACCCAGCACCCTGAGCATCCAGCACCCTGAGCACTGAGCACCCTGAGCACTGAGCACTGAGCACCCAGCACCCTGAGTACTGAGCACCCAACACTCTGAGCACTGAGCACCCAGCACGCTGAGTACTGAGCACTGAGCACACAGCACCCTGAGTACTGAGCACGCAGAACTCCGAGCACTGAGCACCCAGCTCCCCGAGCACTGAGCACCCTGAGCACTGAGCACCCAGCACCCCGAGTGCTGAGCACTGAGCACCCTGAGCACTGAGCACCCAGCACCCCGAGTGCTGAGCACTGAGCACCCTGAGAACTGAGCACCCAGCACCCTGAGCACTGAGCACTGAGAACCCTGAGTACTGAGCACCGAGCACCCTGAGTACTGAGCACCCAGCAACCTGAGCCCTGAGCACCCAGCACCCTGAGCACTGAGCACCCAGCACCCCGAGCACTGAGCACCCAGCACCCCGAGCACTGAGCACCCAGCACCCTGAGCACTGAGCACTGAGCACCCTAAGTACTGAGCACTGAGCACCCTGAGTACTGAGCACCCAGCACCCTGAGTACTGAGCACCCAGCGTACTGAGCACCGAGCACCCCGAGCACTGAGCACCCAGCACCCTGAGTACTGAGCACCAAGCACCCCGAGCACTGAGCACCCAGCACCCTGAGTAGTGAGCACCAAGCACCCTGAGTACTGAGCACCCAGCACCCTGAGTACTGAGCACCCAGCGTATTGAGCACCGAGCACCCAGCACCCTGAGTACTGAGCACCCAGCACCCTGAGTAGGGAGCACCGAGCACCCTGAGTACTGAGCACCCAGCACCCTGAGTACTGACCACCCAGCGTACTGAGCACCGAGCACCCCGAGAACTGAGCACCCAGCACCCTGAGTACTGAGCACCCAGCACCCCGAGCTCTGAGCACCCAGCACCCTGAGTAGTGAGCACCCAGCACCCTGAGCACTGAGGACCCAGCACCCTGAGTACTGAGCACCCAACGTACTGAGCACCGAGCACCCTGAGCACTGAGCACCCAGCACCCTGAGTACTGAGCACCCAGGACCCTGTGCAATGAGCACCCTGAGTACTGAGCACCCAGCACATTGAGCACTGAGCACCGAGCACCCCGAGCACTGACCACCCAGCACTCTGAGGACTGAGCACCCAGCACCCTGAGTACTGAGCACCCAGCACCCTGAGCACTGAGCACCCAGCACCCTGAGCACTGAGCACCCAGCACCCTGAGCACTGAGCACCCAGCACCCTGAGCACTGAGCACCCAGCACCCTGAGTACTGAGCACTGAGCACCCAGCACCCCGAGCACTGAGCACCCAAGCACCCTGAGTACTGAGCACTGAGCACCCAGCACCCGAGTACTGATCACCCAGCACCCTGAGTACTGAGCAGCCCGCAACCTGAGTACTGAGCACCCAGCACCCCGAGTACTGAGCACCCAGCACCCTGAGCACTGAGCACCCAGCACCCTGAGCACTGAGCACCCAGCACCGCGAGCACTGCGCACCCAGCACCCTGAGTACTGAACACCCAGCACCCTGAGCACTGAGCACCCAGCACCCTGAGCACTGAGCACCCAGTACCCTGAGCACTGAGCACCCAGCACCCTGAGTAGTGAGCACCCAACGTACTGAGCACCGAGCACCCCGAGCACTGAGCACCCAGTACCCTGAGTACTGAGCACCGAGCAACCGGAGCACTGAGCACCCAGCACCCTGAGCACTGATCACTGAGCACCCAGCACCTTGAGCCCTGAGCACTGAGCACCCAGCACCCCGAGCACTGAGCACCCAGCACCCCGAGCACTGAGCACCCAGCACCCTGAGCACTGAGCACCCAGCACCCTGAGAACTGAGCACCCAGCACCCTGAGTACTGAGCACCCAGCACCCTGAGTACTGAGCTCCCAGCACCCTGAGTACTGAGCACTCAGCACCCTGAGTACTGAGCACCGAGCACCCCGAGCACTGAGCACCCAGCAACTTGAGCACTGAGCACCCTGAGGACTGAGCACCCAGCACCCTGAGCACTGAGCACCGATCACCCTGAGCACTGAGCACCCAGCACCCCGAGCACTGAGCACCCAGCACCCTGAGTACTGAGCACCCAGCACCCTGAGTACTGAGCACCCAGCACCCTGAGTACTGAGCACCCAGCACCCCAAGCACTGAGCACCCAGCACCCTGAGTACTGAACACCCTGAGTACTGAGCACTGAGCACCGAGCACCCTGAGTACTGAGCACCCTGAGGACTGAGCACCCAGGACCCTGAGCACTGAGCACTGAGCACCCAGCACCCTAAGTACTGAGCACCCAGCACCCTGAGTACTGAGCACCCAGCGTACTGAGCACCGAGCACCCCGAGCACTGAGCACCCAGCACCCTGAGTACTGAGCACCCAGCACCCCGGGCACTGAGCACCCAGCACCCTGAGGAGTGAGCACCGAGCACCCTGAGTACTGAGCACCCAGCACCCTGAGTACTGAGCACCCAGCGTATTGAGCACCGAGCACCCAGAACCCTGAGTACTGAGCACCCAGCACCCGGAGCACTGAGCACCCAGCACCCTGAGTACTGAGCACTGAGCACCCTGAGTACTGAGCACCGAGCACCCCGAGCACTGAGCACCCAGCACCCCGAGCACCGAGCACCCAGCACCCTGAGCACTGAGCACCCAGCACCCTGAGCACCGAGCACCCAGCACCCTGAGTACTGAGCACCCAGCACCCTGAGTACTGAGCACTGAGCACCCTGAGTACTGAGCACCCAGCACCATGAGTACTGAGCACCCAGCACCCTGAGCAATGAGCACCCTGAGTTCTGATCACCCAGCACCCAGAGCACTGAGCACTGAGCAGCCAGCACCCTGAGCACTGAGCACTGAGCACCCAGCACCCTGAGCACTGAGCAACCATCACCCCGAGCACTGAGCACCCAGCACCCTGAGCACCCAGCACCCTGAGCACTGAGCACTCAGCACCCTGTGTACTGAGCACTGAGTACCCAGCACCCCGAGCACTGAGCACCCAGCACCCTGATCACTGAGCACCCTGAGTACTGAGCAGCCAGCACCCTGAGCACTGAGCACCCAGCACCCCGAGCACTGAGCACCCAGCACCCAGAGCACTGAGCACCCAGCACCCTGAGTACTGAGCACTGAGCACCCTGAGCACTGAGCACCGAGCACCCTGAGTACTGAGCACTGAGCACCCTGAGCACTGAGCACCCAGCTCCCTGAGTACTGAGCACCCAGCACCCTGAGCACTGAGGACCGAGCACCCTGAATACTAAGCACCCAGCACCCTGAGTACTGAGCACCCAGCACCCTGAGCACTGAGCACCCAGCACGCTGAGTACTGAGCACTGAGCACTCTGAGTACTGAGCACCGAGCACCGTGAGTATTGAGAACAGAGCACTCTGAGCACTGAGCACCCAGCACCCTGAGCACTGAGCACCCAGCACCCCGAGCACTGAGCACCCAGCACCCCGAGCACTGAGCACCCAGCACCCCGAGCACTGAGCACTGAGCACCCTAAGTACTGAGCACTGAGCACCCTGAGTACTAAGAACCCAGCACCCTGAGTACTGAGCACCCAGCACCCTGAGTACTGAGCACCCAGCATCCTGAGCACTGAGCACCCAGCACCCTGAGCACTGAGCACCCAGCACCCTGAGCACTGAGCACCCAGCACCCTGAGTACTAAGCACTGAGCACCCAGCAGCCGGAGTACTGAGCAGTGAGCACCCTGAGTATTGAGCTCCGAGCACCCCGAACACTGAGCACCCAGCACCCCGAGCAACGAGCACGCAGCACCCTGAGCACTGAACACCCAACACCCTGAGCACTGAGCACCCAGCACCCTGAGCACTGAGCACCCAGCACCCTGAGTACTGAGCACCCAACGTACTGAGCACCGAGCACCCTGAGCACTGAGCACCCACCACCCTGAGTACTGAGCACCCAGGACCCTGTGCAATGAGCACCCTGAGTACTGAGCACCCAGCACATTGAGCACTGAGCACTGAGCACCCCGAGCACTGACCACCCAGCACTCTGAGCACTGAGCAACCAGCACCCTGAGTACTGAGCACCCAGCACCCTGAGCACTGAGCACCCAGCACCCTGAGCACTGAGCACCCAGCACCCTGAGCACTGAGCACCCAGCACCCTGAGTACTAAGCACTGAGCACCCAGCACCCCGAGCACTGAGCAACCAAGCACCCTGAGTACTGAGCACTGAGCACCCAGCACCCCGAGCACTGAGCACCCAGCACCCTGAGCACTGAGCACCCAGCACCCGAGTACTGATCACCCAGCACCCTGAGTACTGAGCAGCCCGCAACCTGAGTACTGAGCACCCAGCACCCCGAGTACTGAGCACCCAGCACCCTGAGCACTGAGCACCCAGCACCCTGAGCACTGAGCACCCAGCACCGCGAGCACTGCGCAAGCAGCACCCTGAGTACTGAACACCCAGCACCCTGAGCACTGAGCACCCAGCACCCTGAGCACTGAGCACCCAGTACCCTGAGCACTGAGCACCCAGCACCCTGAGTAGTGAGCACCCAACATACTGAGCACCGAGCACCCCGAGCACTGAGCACCCAGCACCCTGAGTACTGAGCACCGAGCAACCGGAGCACTGAGCACCCAGCACCCTGAGCACTGATCACTGAGCACCCAGCACCCTGAGCCCTGAGCACTGAGCACCCAGCACCCCGAGCACTGAGCACCCAGCACCCCGAGCACTGAGCACCCAACACCATGAGCACTGAGCACCCAGCACCCTGAGCACTGAGCACCCAGCATCCTGAGTACTGAGCACCCAGCACCCTGAGTACTGAGCACCCAGCACCCTGAGTACTGAGCACTCAGCACCCTGAGTACTGAGCACCGAGCACCCCGAGCACTGAGCACCCAGCACCTTGAGCACTGAGCACCCTGAGGACTGAGCATCCAGCACCCTGAGCACTGAGCACCGATCACCCTGAGCACTGAGCACCCAGCACCCCGAGCACTGAGCACCCAGCACCCTGAGTACTGAGCACCCAGCACCCTGAGTACTGAGCACCCAGCACCCTGAGTACTGAGCACCCAGCACCCCAAGCACTGAGCACCCAGCACCCTGAGTACTGAACACCCTGTGTACTGAGCACTGAGCACCGAGCACACTGAGTACTGAGCACCCTGAGGACTGAGCACCCAGCACCCTGAGCACTGAGCACTGAGCACCCAGCACCCTGAGTACTGAGCACCCAGCACCCTGAGCACTGAGCACCCAGCACCTTGAGTACTGAGCACCCAGCACCCTGAGTACTGAACACCGAGCACCCTGAGTACTGAGTACCCAGCACCCTGTGTACTGAGCACCCAGCATCCTGAGCACTGAGCAACCAGCACCCTGAGCACTGAGCACCAAGCACCCTGAGTACTGAGCACCCAGCACCCTGAGTACTGAACACCCAGCACCCTGAGCACTGAGCACTGAGCACCCAGCACCCTGAGCACTGAACACTGAGCACCCAGCACCCTGAGCACTGAGCAACCAGCACCCCGAGCACTGAGCACCCAGCACCCTGAGCACCCAGCACCCTGAGCACTGAGCACCCTGAGCACTGAGCACTGAGCACCCAGCACCCTGAGTACTGAGCACTGAGCACCCCGAGTACTGAGCACCCAGCACCCCGAGCACTGAGCACATAGCAACCTGAGTACTGAGAAGAGATCACCCTGAGTACTGAGCACCCAGCTCCCTGAGTACTGAGCCCCCAGCACCTTGAGTACTGAGCACCCAGCACCCTGAGCCCTGAGGACCGAGCACCCTGAGTACTAGGCACCCAGGACCCTGAGTACTGAGCACCCAGCACCCTGAGCACTGAGCACCCAGCAAGCTGAGTACTGAGCACTGAGCACCCTGAGTACTGAGCACCGAGCACCCTGAGCACTGAGCACCCAGCACGCTGAGTACTGAGCTCTGAGCACTCTGAGTACCTAGCACCGAGCACCCTGAGTACTGAGCACCCAGCACTGTGAGCACTGAGCACCCAGCACCCTGAGCACTGAGCACCCAGCACCCCGAGCACTGAGCACCCAGCAACCCGAGCACTGAGCACCCAGCACCCCGAGCACTGAGCACCCAGCACCCTGAGCACTGAGCACTGAGCACCCTAAGTACTGAGCGCTGAGCACCCTGAGTACTGAGCACCCAGCACCCTGAGTACTGAGCACCCAGCGTACTGAGCACCGAGTACCCCGAGCACTGAGCACCCAGCACCCTGAGTACTGAGCACCCAGCACCCCGAGCACTGAGCACCCAGCACCCTGAGTAGTGAGCACCGAGCACCCTGAGTACTGAGCACCCAGCACCCTGAGTACTGAGCACCCAGCGTACTGAGCACCGAGCACCCAGCACCCTGAGTACTGAGCACCCAGCACCCTGAGCACTGAGCACCCAGCACCCTGAGTACTGAGCACTGAGCACCCTGAGTACTGAGCACCGAGCACCCCGAGCACTGAGCACCCAGCACCCCGAGCACCGAGCACCCAGCACCCTGAGCACTGAGCACCCAGCACCCTGAGCACCGAGCACCCAGCACCCTGAGTACTGAGCACCCAGCACCCTGAGCACTGAGCACCCAGCACCCCGAGCACTGAGCACCCAGCACCCCGAGCACTGAGCACCCAGCACCCTGAGCACTGAGAACCCTGAGTACTGAGCACTGAGCACCCAACGTACTGAGCACCGAGCACCCCGAGCACTGAGCACCCAGCACCCGAAGTACTGAGCACCCAGCACCCTGAGTACTAAGCACCGAGCACCCTGAGTACTGAGCACCCAGCACCCTGAGCACTGAGCACCCAGCACCCGAGTACTGATCACGCAGCACCCTGGGTACTGAGCACCCAGCACCATGAGTACTGAGCACCCAGCACCCCGAGTACTGAGCACCCAGCACGCTGAGCACTGAGCACCCAGCACCCTGAGCACTGAGCACCCAGCACCCCGAGCACTGCACACCCAGCACCCTGAGTATTGAGCACCCAGCACCCTGAGCACTGAGCACCCAGCACGCTGAGCATTGAGCACCCAGCACCCTGAGCAATGAGCACCCAGCACCCTGAGTAGTGAGCACCCAACGTACTGAGCACCGAGCACCCCGAGCACTGAGCACCCAGCACCCTGAGTACTGAGCACCGAGCACCCCGAGCACTCCACACCCAGCACCCTGAGTACTGAGCACCCAGCACCCTGAGTACTAAGCACAGAGCACCCTGAGTACTGAGCACCCAGCACCCTGAGCACTGAGCACCCAGCACCCTGAGTACTGTGCAGCGAGCACCCCGACTACTGAGTACCCAGCACCCCGAGCACTGAGCACCCAGCACCCCGAGCACTGAGCACCCAGCACCCTGAGTACTGAGCACCCAGCACCCTGAGTACTGAGCACCCAGCACCTCGAGCACTGAGTACCCAGCACCCTGAGCACTGAGCACCCAGCACCCTGAGCACTGAGCACCCAGCACCCTGAGCACTGAGCACCCAGCACCCTGAGTACTGAGCACTGAGCACCCTGCACCCCGAGCACTGAGCACCCAGCACCCTGAGTACTGAGCACTGAGCACCCAGCACCCAGAGCACTGAGCACCCAGCACCCTGAGCACTGAGCACCGAGCACCCGAGTACTGAGCACCCAGCACCCTGAGTACTGAGCACCCAGCACCCCGAGCACTAAGCACCCAGCACCCTGAGTACTGAGCACCCAGCATCCTGTGCACTGAGCACAGAGCACCCTGAGCACTGAGCACCCAGCACCCTGAGGACTGAGCACCCAGCACCCCGAGCACTGAGCACCTAGCACCCTGAGCACTGAGCACCCTGAGTACTGAGCACTGAGCACCCTGAGTACTGAGCAATGAGCACCCTGAGTACTGAGCACCAAGCACCCTGAGTACTGAGCACCCAGCAACCTGAGCACTGAGCACCGAGCACCCTGAGCACTGAGCACCCAGCACCCTGAGCACTGAGCACCCAGCACCCTGAGCACTGAGCACCCAGCACCCCGAGCACTGAGCACCCAGCACCCTGAGCACTGAGAACCCTGAGTACTGAGCACTGAGCACCCTGAGTACTGAGCACTGAGAACCCTGAGTATTGAGCACCCAGCACCCTGAGTACTGAGCACCCAGGACCCGGAGCAAAGAGCACCCTGAGTACTGAGCACCCAGCACCCTGAGCACTGAGCACCGAGCACCCCGAGCACTGAGCACCCAGCACCCGGAGTACTGAGCACCCAGCACCCTGAGTACTAAGCACCGAGCACCCTGAGTACTGAGCACCCAGAACCCTGAGCACTGAACACACAGCACCCTGAGTACTGAGCACCCCGAGCACTGAGCACCCAGCACCCTGAGAACTGAGGACCCAGCACCCTGAGTACTGAGCACCCAGCACCCTGAGCACTGAGCACCCAGCACCCTGAGTACTGAGCACCCAGCACCCTGAGCACTGAGCACCCAGCACCCTGAATACTGAGCATCCAGCACCCCGAGCACTGAGCAGCCAGCACCCTGAGTACTGAGAACTGAGCACCCAGCACCCAGAGCACTGAGCACTCAGCACCCTGTGTACTGAGCACTGAGCACCCAGCACCCTGAGCACTGAGCACCCTGAGTACTGAGCACCCAGCACCCTGAGCACTGAGCACCCAGCACCCCGAGCACTGAGCACCCAGCACCCAGAAAACTGAGCACTGAGCACCCTGAGTACTGAGCACTGAGCACCCTGAGCACTGAGCACCGAGCACCCTGAGTACTGAGCACTGAGCACCCTGAGCACTGAGCACCCAGCACCCTGAGTACTGAGCACCCAGCACCCTGAGCACTGAGGACCGAGCACCCTGAGTACTAAGCACCCAGCACCCTGAGCACTGAGCACCCAGCACGCTGAGTACTGAGCACTGAGCACCCTGAGTACTGAGCACCGAGCACCCAGAGCACTGAGCACCCAGCACGCTGAGTACTGAGCACTGAGCACTCTGAGTACTGAGCACCGAGCACCCTGAGTACTGAGCACCCAGCACTCTGAGCACTGAGCACCCAGCACCCTGAGCACTGAGCACACAGCAGCCCGAGCACTGAGCACCCAGCACCCCGAGCACTGAGCACCCAGCACCCCGAGCACTGAGCACCCAGCACCCTGAGCACTGAGCACTGAGCACCCTGAGTACTGAGCACTGAGCACCCTGAGTATTGAGCACCCAGCACCCTGAGTACTGAGCACCCAGGACCCGGAGCAAAGATCACCCTGAGTACTGAGCACCCAGCACCCTGAGCACTGAGCACCGAGCACCCCGAGCAATGAGCACCCAGCACCCAGAGTACTGAGCACCCAGCACCCTGAGTACTAAGCACCGAGCACCCTGAGTACTGAGCACCCAGTACCCTGAGCACTGAACACACAGCACCCTGAGTACTGAGCACCCCGAGCACTGAGCACCCAGCACCCTGAGAACTGAGGACCCAGCACCCTGAGTACTGAGCACCCAGCACCCTGAGCACTGAGCACCCAGCACCCTGAGCACTGAGCACCCAGCACCCTGAGCACTGAGCACCCAGCACCCTGAATACTGAGCATCCAGCACCCCGAGCACTGAGCAGCCAGCACCCTGAGTACTGAGAACTGAGCACCCAGCACCCAGAGCACTGAGCACTCAGCACCCTGTGTACTGAGCACTGAGCACCCAGCACCCTGAGCACTGAGCACCCTGAGTACTGAGCACCCAGCACCCTGAGCACTGAGCACCCCGCACCCCGAGCACTGAGCACCCAGCACCCAGAGAACTGAGCACTGAGCACCCTGAGTACTGAGCACTGAGCACCCTGAGCACTGAGCACCGAGCACCCTGAGTACTGAGCACTGAGCACCCTGAGCACTGAGCACCCAGCACCCTGAGTACTGAGCACCCAGCACCCTGAGCACTGAGGACCGAGCACCCTGAGTACTAAGCACCCAGCACCCTGAGTACTGAGCACCCAGCACCCTGAGCACTGAGCACCCAGCACGCTGAGTACTGAGCACTGAGCACCCTGAGTACTGAGCACCGAGCACCCAGAGCACTGAGCACCCAGCACGCTGAGTACTGAGCACTGAGCACTCTGAGTACTGAGCACCGAGCACCCTGAGTACTGAGCACCCAGCACTCTGAGCACTGAGCACCCAGCACCCTGAGCACTGAGCACCCAGCACCCCGAGCACTGAGCACCCAGCACCCCGAGCACTGAGCACCCAGCACCCCGAGCACTGAGCACCCAGCACCCTGAGCACTGAGCACTGAGCACCCTAAGTACTGAGCACTGAGCACCCTGAGTACTGAGCACCCAGCACCCTGAGTACTGAGCACCCAGCGTACTGAGCACCGAGCACCCCGAGCACTGAGCACCCAGCACCCTGAGTACTGAGCACCCAGCACCCCGAGCACTGAGCACCCAGCACCATGAGCACTGAGCACCCAGCACCCTGAGCACTGAGCACCCAGCATCCTGAGTACTGAGCACCCAGCACCCTGAGTACTGAGCACCCAGCACCCTGAGCACTGAGCACCCAGCATCCTGAGTACTGAGCACCCAGCACCCTGAGTACTGAGCACCCAGCACCCTGAGTACTGAGCACCCAGCACCCTGAGCACTGAGCACCCAGCACCCTGAGCACTGAGCACCCAGCACCCTGAGTACTGAGCACTGAGCACCCTGCACCCCGAGCACTGAGCACCCAGCACCCTGAGTACTGAGCACTGAGCACCCAGCACCCAGAGCACTGAGCACCCAGCACCCTGAGCACTGAGCACCGAGCACCCGAGTACTGAGCACCCAGCACCCTGAGTACTGAGCACCCAGCACCCCGAGCACTAAGCACCCAGCACCCTGAGTACTGAGCACCCAGCATCCTGTGCACTGAGCACAGAGCACCCTGAGCACTGAGCACCCAGCACCCTGAGGACTGAGCACCCAGCACCCCGAGCACTGAGCACCTAGCACCCTGAGCACTGAGCACCCTGAGTACTGAGCACTGAGCACCCTGAGTACTGAGCAATGAGCACCCTGAGTACTGAGCACCAAGCACCCTGAGTACTGAGCACCCAGCAACCTGAGCACTGAGCACCGAGCACCCTGAGCACTGAGCACCCAGCACCCTGACCACTGAGCACCCAGCACCCTGAGCACTGAGCACCCAGCACCCCGAGCACTGAGCACCCAGCACCCTGAGCACTGAGAACCCTGAGTACTGAGCACTGAGCACCCTGAGTACTGAGCACTGAGAACCCTGAGTATTGAGCACCCAGCACCCTGAGTACTGAGCACCCAGGACCCGGAGCAAAGAGCACCCTGAGTACTGAGCACCCAGCACCCTGAGCACTGAGCACCGAGCACCCCGAGCACTGAGCACCCAGCACCCGGAGTACTGAGCACCCAGCACCCTGAGTACTAAGCACCGAGCACCCTGAGTACTGAGCACCCAGTACCCTGAGCACTGAACACACAGCACCCTGAGTACTGAGCACCCCGAGCACTGAGCACCCAGCACCCTGAGAACTGAGGACCCAGCACCCTGAGTACTGAGCACCCAGCACCCTGAGCACTGAGCACCCAGCACCCTGAGTACTGAGCACCCAGCACCCTGAGCACTGAGCACCCAGCACCCTGAATACTGAGCATCCAGCACCCCGAGCACTGAGCAGCCAGCACCCTGAGTACTGAGAACTGAGCACCCAGCACCCAGAGCACTGAGCACTCAGCACCCTGTGTACTGAGCACTGAGCACCCAGCACCCTGAGCACTGAGCACCCTGAGTACTGAGCACCCAGCACCCTGAGCACTGAGCACCCAGCACCCCGAGCACTGAGCACCCAGCACCCAGAAAACTGAGCACTGAGCACCCTGAGTACTGAGCACTGAGCACCCTGAGCACTGAGCACCGAGCACCCTGAGTACTGAGCACTGAGCACCCTGAGCACTGAGCACCCAGCACCCTGAGTACTGAGCACCCAGCACCCTGAGCACTGAGGACCGAGCACCCTGAGTACTAAGCACCCAGCACCCTGAGCACTGAGCACCCAGCACGCTGAGTACTGAGCACTGAGCACCCTGAGTACTGAGCACCGAGCACCCAGAGCACTGAGCACCCAGCACGCTGAGTACTGAGCACTGAGCACTCTGAGTACTGAGCACCGAGCACCCTGAGTACTGAGCACCCAGCACTCTGAGCACTGAGCACCCAGCACCCTGAGCACTGAGCACACAGCAGCCCGAGCACTGAGCACCCAGCACCCCGAGCACTGAGCACCCAGCACCCCGAGCACTGAGCACCCAGCACCCTGAGCACTGAGCACTGAGCACCCTGAGTACTGAGCACTGAGCACCCTGAGTATTGAGCACCCAGCACCCTGAGTACTGAGCACCCAGGACCCGGAGCAAAGATCACCCTGAGTACTGAGCACCCAGCACCCTGAGCACTGAGCACCGAGCACCCCGAGCAATGAGCACCCAGCACCCAGAGTACTGAGCACCCAGCACCCTGAGTACTAAGCACCGAGCACCCTGAGTACTGAGCACCCAGTACCCTGAGCACTGAACACACAGCACCCTGAGTACTGAGCACCCCGAGCACTGAGCACCCAGCACCCTGAGAACTGAGGACCCAGCACCCTGAGTACTGAGCACCCAGCACCCTGAGCACTGAGCACCCAGCACCCTGAGCACTGAGCACCCAGCACCCTGAGTAGTGAGCACCCAGCACCCTGAATACTGAGCATCCAGCACCCCGAGCACTGAGCAGCCAGCACCCTGAGTACTGAGAACTGAGCACCCAGCACCCAGAGCACTGAGCACTCAGCACCCTGTGTACTGAGCACTGAGCACCCAGCACCCTGAGCACTGAGCACCCTGAGTACTGAGCACCCAGCACCCTGAGCACTGAGCACCCCGCACCCCGAGCACTGAGCACCCAGCACCCAGAGAACTGAGCACTGAGCACCCTGAGTACTGAGCACTGAGCACCCTGAGCACTGAGCACCGAGCACCCTGAGTACTGAGCACTGAGCACCCTGAGCACTGAGCACCCAGCACCCTGAGTACTGAGCACCCAGCACCCTGAGCACTGAGGACCGAGCACCCTGAGTACTAAGCACCCAGCACCCTGAGTACTGAGCACCCAGCACCCTGAGCACTGAGCACCCAGCACGCTGAGTACTGAGCACTGAGCACCCTGAGTACTGAGCACCGAGCACCCAGAGCACTGAGCACCCAGCACGCTGAGTACTGAGCACTGAGCACTCTGAGTACTGAGCACCGAGCACCCTGAGTACTGAGCACCCAGCACTCAGAGCACTGAGCACCCAGCACCCTGAGCACTGAGCACCCAGCACCCCGAGCACTGAGCACCCAGCACCCCGAGCACTGAGCACCCAGCACCCCGAGCACTGAGCACCCAGCACCCTGAGCACTGAGCACTGAGCACCCTAAGTACTGAGCACTGAGCACCCTGAGTACTGAGCACCCAGCACCCTGAGTACTGAGCACCCAGCGTACTGAGCACCGAGCACCCCGAGCACTGAGCACCCAGCACCCTGAGTACTGAGCACCCAGCACCCCGAGCACTGAGCACCCAGCACCCTGAGTAGTGAGCACCGAGCACCCTGAGTACTGAGCACCCAGCACCCTGAGTACTGAGCACCCAGCGTACTGAGCACCGAGCACCCAGCACCCTGAGTACTGAGCACCAAGCACCCTGAGCACTGAGCACCCAGCACCCTGAGTACTGAGCACTGAGCACCCTGAGTACTGAGCACCGAGCACCCCGAGCACTGAGCACCCAGCACCCCGAGCACCGAGCACCCAGCACCCTGAGCACTGAGCACCCAGCATCCTGAGCACCGAGCACCCAGCACCCTGAGTACTGAACACCCAGCACCCTGAGCACTGAGCACCCAGCACCCTGAGTACTGAGCACTGAGCACCCTGAGTACTAAGCACTGAGCACCCAGCAGCCGGAGTACTGAGCAGTGAGCACCCTGAGTATTGAGCTCCGAGCACCCCGAACACTGAGCACCCAGCACCCCGAGCACCGAGCACGCAGCACCCTGAGCACTGAACACCCAACACCCTGAGCACTGAGCACCCAGCACCCTGAGCACTGAGCACCCAGCACCCTGAGTACTGAGCACCCAACGTACTGAGCACCGAGCACCCTGAGCACTGAGCACCCAGCACCCTGAGTACTGAGCACCCAGGACCCTGTGCAATGAGCACCCTGAGTACTGAGCACCCAGCACCCCGAGCACTGAGCACTCAGCACCCTGTGTACTGAGCACTGAGTACCCAGCACCCCGAGCACTGAGCACCCAGCACCCTGAGCACTGAGCACCCTGAGTACTGAGCACCCAGCACCCTGAGCACTGAGCACCCAGCACCCCGAGCACTGAGCACCCAGCACCGAGAGCACTGAGCACTGAGCACCCTGAGTACTGAGCACTGAGCACCCTGAGCACTGAGCACCCAGCACCATGAGTACTGAGCACCCAGCACCCTGAGCACTGAGCACCCTGAGTACTGAGCACCCAGCACCCTGAGTACTGAGCACCCAGCACCCTGAGCACTGAGCAACCAACACCCTGAGCACTGAGCACCAAGCACCCTGAGTACTGAGCACCCAGCACCCTGAGTTCTGAACACCCAGCACCCTGAGCACTGAGCACTGAGCACCCAGCACCCTGAGCACTGAGCACTGAGCCACCAGCACCCTGAGCACTGAGCAACCAGCACCCCGAGCACTGAGCACCCAGCACCCTGAGCACCCAGCACCCTGAGCACTGAGCACCCTGAGCACTGAGCACTGAGCACCCAGCACCCTGAGTACTGAGCACCCAACACTCTGAGCACTGAGCACCCAGCACGCTGAGTACTGAGCACTGAGCACACAGCACCCTGAATACTGAGCACGCAGAACTCCGAGCACTGAGCACCCAGCTCCCCGAGCACTGAGCACCCTGAGCACTGAGCACCCAGCACCCCGAGTGCTGAGCACTGAGCACCCTGAGCACTGAGCACCCAGCACCCCGAGTGCTGAGCACTGAGCACCCTGAGAACTGAGCACCCAGCACCCTGAGCACTGAGCACTGAGAACCCTGAGTACTGAGCACCGAGCACCCTGAGTACTGAGCACCCAGCAACCTGAGCCCTGAGCACCCAGCACCCTGAGCACTGAGCACCCAGCACCCCGAGCACTGAGCACCCAGCACCCCGAGCACTGAGCACCCAGCACACTGAGCACTGAGCACTGAGCACCCTAAGTACTGAGCACTGAGCACCCTGAGTACTGAGCACCCAGCACCCTGAGTACTGAGCACCCAGCGTACTGAGCACCGAGCACCCCGAGCACTGAGCACCCAGCACCCTGAGTACTGAGCACCCAGCACCCCGAGCACTGAGCACCCAGCACCCTGAGTAGTGAGCACCGAGCACCCTGAGTACTGAGAACCCAGCACCCTGAGTACTGAGCACCTAGCGTATTGAGCACCCAGCACCCTGAGTACTGAGCACCCAGCACCCTGAGTAGGGAGCACCGAGTACCCTGAGTACTGAGCACCCAGCACCCTGAGTACTGACCACCCAGCGTACTGAGCACCGAGCACCCCGAGAACTGAGCACCCAGCACCCTGAGTACTGAGCACCCAGCACCCCGAGCTCTGAGCACACAGCACCCTGAGCACTGAGCACCCAGCACCCTGAGCACTGAGCAACCAGCACCCTGAGCACTGAGCACCAAGCACCCTGAGTACTGAGCACTGAGCACCCAGCACCCCGAGCACTGAGCACCCAAGCACCCTGAGTACTGAGCACTGAGCACCCAGCACCCCGAGCACTGAGCACCCAGCACCCTGAGCACTGAGCACCCAGCACCCGAGTACTGATCACCCAGCACCCTGAGTACTGAGCAGCCCGCAACCTGAGTACTGAGCACCCACCCCCCCGAGTACTGAGCACCCAGCACCCTGAGCACTGAGCACCCAGCACCCTGAGCACTGAGCACCCAGCACCGCGAGCACTGCGCACCCAGCACCATGAGTACTGAACACCCAGCACCCTGAGCACTGAGCACCCAGCACCCTGAGCACTGAGCACCCAGTACCCTGAGCACTGAGCACCCAGCACCTTGAGTAGTGAGCACCCAACGTACTGAGCACCGAGCACCCCGAGCACTGAGCACCCAGCACCCTGAGTACTGAGCACCGAGCAACCGGAGCACTGAGCACCCAGCACCCTGAGCACTGATCACTGAGCACCCAGCACCCTGAGCCCTGAGCACTGAGCACCCAGCACCCCGAGCACTGAGCACCCAGCACCCCGAGCACTGAGCACCCAGCACCCTGAGCACTGAGCACCCAGCACCCTGAGAACTGAGCACCCAGCACCCTGAGTACTGAGCACCCAGCACCCTGAGTACTGAGCACCCAGCACCCTGAGTACTGAGCACTCAGCACCCTGAGTACTGAGCACCGAGCACCCCGAGCACTGAGCACCCAGCAACTTGAGCACTGAGCACCCTGAGGACTGAGCACCCAGCACCCTGAGCACTGAGCACCGATCACCCTGAGCACTGAGCACCCAGCACCCCGAGCACTGAGCACCCAGCACCCTGAGTACTGAGCACCCAGCACCCTGAGTACTGAGCACCCTGAGTACTGAGCACTGAGCACCGAGCACCCTGAGTACTGAGCACCCTGAGGACTGAGCACCCAGGACCCTGAGCACTGAGCACTGAGCACCCAGCACCCTGAGTACTGAGCACCCAGCACCCTGAGTACTGAGCACCCAGCGTACTGAGCACCGAGCACCCCGAGCACTGAGCACCCAGCACCCTGAGTACTGAGCACCCAGCACCCCGAGCACTGAGCACCCAGCACCCTGAGGAGTGAGCACCGAGCACCCTGAGTACTGAGCACCCAGCACCCTGAGTACTGAGCACCCAGCGTATTGAGCACCGAGCACCCAGAACCCTGAGTACTGAGCACCCAGCACCCTGAGCACTGAGCACCCAGCACCCTGAGTACTGAGCACTGAGCACCCTGAGTACTGAGCACCAAGCACCCCGAGCACTGAGCACCCAGCACCCCGAGCACCGAGCACCCAGCACCCTGAGCACTGAGCACCCAGCACCCTGAGCACCGAGCACCCAGCACCCTGAGTACTGAGCACCCAGCACCCTGAGCACTGAGCACCCAGCACCCTGAGTACTGAGCACTGAGCACCCTGAGTACTGAGCACCCAGCACCATGAGTACTGAGCACCCAGCACCCTGAGCAATGAGCACCCTGAGTACTGATCACCCAGCACCCAGAGCACTGAGCACTGAGCACCCAGCACCCTGAGCACTGAGCACTGAGCACCCAGCACCCTGAGCACTGAGCAACCATCACCCCGAGCACTGAGCACCCAGCACCCTGAGCACCCAGCACCCTGAGCACTGAGCACTCAGCACCCTGTGTACTGAGCACTGAGTACCCAGCACCCCGAGCACTGAGCACCCAGCACCCTGAGCACTGAGCACCCTGAGTACTGAGCACCCAGCACCCTGAGCACTGAGCACCCAGCACCCAGAGCACTGAGCACCCAGCACCCAGAGCACTGAGCACCCAGCACCCTGAGTACTGAGCACTGAGCACCCTGAGCACTGAGCACCGAGCACCCTGAGTACTGAGCACTGAGCACCCTGAGCACTGAGCACCCAGCACCCTGAGTACTGAGCACCCAGCACCCTGAGCACTGAGGACCGAGCACCCTGAATTCTAAGCACCCAGCACCCTGAGTACTGAGCACCCAGCACCCTGAGCACTGAGCACCCAGCACGCTGAGTACTGAGCACTGAGCACTCTGAGTACTGAGCACCGAGCACCGTGAGTATTGAGAACCCAGCACTCTGAGCACTGAGCACCCAGCACACTGAGCACTGAGCACCCAGCACCCCGAGCACTGAGCACCCAGCACCCCGAGCACTGAGCACCCAGCACCCCGAGCACTGAGCACTGAGCACCCTAAGTACTGAGCACTGAGCACCCTGAGTACTAAGAACCCAGCACCCTGAGTACTGAGCACCCAGCACCCTGAGTACTGAGCACCCAGCACCCTGAGCACTGAGCACCCAGCACCCTGAGCACTGAGCACCCAGCACCCTGAGCACTGAGCACCCAGCACCCTGAGTACTAAGCACTGAGCACCCAGCAGCCGGAGTACTGAGCAGTGAGCACCCTGAGTATTGAGCTCCGAGCACCCCGAACACTGAGCACCCAGCACCCCGAGCACCGAGCACGCAGCACCCTGAGCACTGAACACCCAACACCCTGAGCACTGAGCACCCAGCACCCTGAGCACTGAGCACCCAGCACCCTGAGTACTGAGCACCCAACGTACTGAGCACCGAGCACCCTGAGCACTGAGCACCCAGCACCCTGAGTACTGAGCACCCAGGACCCTGTGCAATGAGCACCCTGAGTACTGAGCACCCAGCACATTGAGCACTGAGCACCGAGCACCCCGAGCACTGACCACCCAGCACTCTGAGGACTGAGCACCCAGCACCCTGAGTACTGAGCACCCAGCACCCTGAGCACTGAGCACCCAGCACCCTGAGCACTGAGCACCCAGCACCCTGAGCACTGAGCACCCAGCACCCTGAGCACTGAGCACCCAGCACCCTGAGTACTGAGCACTGAGCACCCAGCACCCCGAGCACTGAGCACCCAAGCACCCTGAGTACTGAGCACTGAGCACCCAGCACCCCGAGCACTGAGCACCCAGCACCCTGAGCACTGAGCACCCAGCACCCGAGTACTGATCACCCAGCACCCTGAGTACTGAGCAGCCCGCAACCTGAGTACTGAGCACCCAGCACCCCGAGTACTGAGCACCCAGCACCCTGAGCACTGAGCACCCAGCACCCTGAGCACTGAGCACCCAGCACCGCGAGCACTGCGCACCCAGCACCCTGAGTACTGAACAGGCAGCACCCTGAGCACTGAGCACCCAGCACCCTGAGCACTGAGCACCCAGTACCCTGAGCACCCAGCACCCTGAGTAGTGAGCACCCAACGTACTGAGCACCGAGCACCCCGAGCACTGAGCACCCAGCACCCTGAGTACTGAGCACCGAGCAACCGGAGCACTGAGCACCCAGCACCCTGAGCACTGATCACTGAGCACCCAGCACCCTGAGCCCTGAGCACTGAGCACCCAGCACCCCGAGCACTGAGCACCCAGCACCCCGAGCACTGAGCACCCAGCACCCTGAGCACTGAGCACCCAGCACCCTGAGAACTGAGCACCCAGCACCCTGAGTACTGAGCACCCAGCACCCTGAGTACTGAGCACCCAGCACCCTGAGTACTGAGCACTCAGCACCCTGAGTACTGAGCACCGAGCACCCCGAGCACTGAGCACCCAGCAACTTGAGCACTGAGCACCCTGAGGACTGAGCACCCAGCACCCTGAGCACTGAGCACCGATCACCCTGAGCACTGAGCACCCAGCACCCCGAGCACTGAGCACCCAGCACCCTGAGTACTGAGCACCCAGCACCCTGAGTACTGAGCACCCTGAGTACTGAGCACTGAGCACCGAGCACCCTGAGTACTGAGCACCCTGAGGACTGAGCACCCAGGACCCTGAGCACTGAGCACTGAGCACCCAGCACCCTGAGTACTGAGCACCCAGCACCCTGAGTACTGAGCACCCAGCGTACTGAGCACCGAGCACCCCGAGCACTGAGCACCCAGCACCCTGAGTACTGAGCACCCAGCACCCCGAGCACTGAGCACCCAGCACCCTGAGGAGTGAGCACCGAGCACCCTGAGTACTGAGCACCCAGCACCCTGAGTACTGAGCACCCAGCGTATTGAGCACCGAGCACCCAGAACCCTGAGTACTGAGCACCCAGCACCCTGAGCACTGAGCACCCAGCACCCTGAGTACTGAGCACTGAGCACCCTGAGTACTGAGCACCGAGCACCCCGAGCACTGAGCACCCAGCACCCCGAGCACCGAGCACCCAGCACCCTGAGCACTGAGCACCCAGCACTCTGAGCACCGAGCACCCAGCACCCTGAGTACTGAGCACCCAGCACCCTGAGCACTGAGCACCCAGCACCCTGAGTACTGAGCACTGAGCACCCTGAGTACTGAGCACCCAGCTCCATGAGTACTGAGCACCCAGCACCCTGAGCAATGAGCACCCTGAGTACTGATCACCCAGCACCCAGAGCACTGAGCACTGAGCACCCAGCACCCTGAGCACTGAGCACTGAGCACCCAGCACCCTGAGCACTGAGCAACCATCACCCCGAGCACTGAGCACCCAGCACCCTGAGCACCCAGCACCCTGAGCACTGAGCACCCAGCACCCCGAGCACTGAGCACCCAGCACCCTGAGCACTGAGCACCCTGAGTACTGAGCACCCAGCACCCTGAGCACTGAGCACCCAGCACCCCGAGCACTGAGCACCCAGCACCCAGAGCACTGAGCACCCAGCACCCTGAGTACTGAGCACTGAGCACCCTGAGCACTGAGCACCGAGCACCCTGAGTACTGAGCACTGAGCACCCTGAGCACTGAGCACCCAGCACACTGAGTACTGAGCACCCAGCACCCTGAGCACTGAGGACCGAGCACCCTGAATACTAAGCACCCAGCACCCTGAGTACTGAGCACCCAGCACCCTGAGCACTGAGCACCCAGCACGCTGAGTACTGAGCACTGAGCACTCTGAGTACTGAGCACCGAGCACCGTGAGTATTGAGAACTCAGCACTCTGAGCACTGAGCACCCAGCACCCTGAGCACTGAGCACCCAGCACCCCGAGCACTGAGCACCCAGCACCCCGAGCACTGAGCACCCAACACCCTGAGCACTGAGCACCCAGCACCCTGAGCACTGAGCACCCAGCACCCTGAGTACTGAGCACCCAACACCCTGAGCACTGAGCACCCAGCACCCTGAGCACTGAGCACCCAGCACCCTGAGTACTGAGCACCCAACGTACTGAGCACCGAGCACCCTGAGCACTGAGCACCCACCACCCTGAGTACTGAGCACCCAGGACCCTGTGCAATGAGCACCCTGAGTACTGAGCACCCAGCACATTGAGCACTGAGCACTGAGCACCCCGAGCACTGACCACCCAGCACTCTGAGCACTGAGCAACCAGCACCCTGAGTACTGAGAACCCAGCACCCTGAGCACTGAGCACCCAGCACCCTGAGCACTGAGCACCCAGCACCCTGAGCACTGAGCACCCAGCACCCTGAGTACTAAGCACTGAGCACCCAGCACCCCGAGCACTGAGCAACCAAGCACCCTGAGTACTGAGCACTGAGCACCCAGCACCCCGAGCACTGAGCACCCAGCACCCTGAGCACTGAGCACCCAGCACCCGAGTACTGATCACCCAGCACCCTGAGTACTGAGCAGCCCGCAACCTGAGTACTGAGCACCCAGCACCCCGAGTACTGAGCACCCAGCACCCTGAGCACTGAGCACCCAGCACCCTGAGCACTGAGCACCCAGCACCGCGAGCACTGCGCAAGCAGCACCCTGAGTACTGAACACCCAGCACCCTGAGCACTGAGCACCCAGCACCCTGAGCACTTAGCACCCAGTACCCTGAGCACTGAGCACCCAGCACCCTGAGTAGTGAGCACCCAACATACTGAGCACCGAGCACCCCGAGCACTGAGCACCCAGCACCCTGAGTACTGAGCACCGAGCAACGGGAGCACTGAGCACCCAGCACCCTGAGCACTGATCACTGAGCACCCAGCACCCTGAGCCCTGAGCACTGAGCACCCAGCACCCCGAGCACTGAGCACCAAGCACCCCGAGCACTGAGCACCCAGCACCATGAGCACTGAGCACCCAGCACCCTGAGCACTGAGCACCCAGCATCCTGAGTACTGAGCACCCAGCACCCTGAGTACTGAGCACCCAGCACCCTGAGTACTGAGCACTCAGCACCCTGAGTACTGAGCACCGAGCACCCCGAGCACTGAGCACCCAGCACCTTGAGCACTGAGCACCCTGAGGACTGAGCATCCAGCACCCTGAGCACTGAGCACCGATCACCCTGAGCACTGAGCACCCAGCACCCCGAGCACTGAGCACCCAGCACCCTGAGTACTGAGCACCCAGCACCCTGAGTACTGAGCACCCAGCACCCTGAGTACTGAGCACCCAGCACCCCAAGCACTGAGCACCCAGCACCCTGAGTACTGAACACCCTGAGTACTGAGCACTGAGCACCGAGCACACTGAGTACTGAGCACCCTGAGGACTGAGCACCCAGCACCCTGAGCACTGAGCACTGAGCACCCAGCACCCTGAGTACTGAGCACCCAGCACCCTGAGCACTGAGCACCCAGCACCTTGAGTACTGAGCACCCAGCACCCTGAGTACTGAACACCGAGAACCCTGAGTACTGAGTACCCAGCACCCTGAGTACTGAGCACCCAGCACCCTGAGCACTGAGCAATCAGCACCCTGAGCACTGAGCACCAAGCACCCTGAGTACTGAGCACCCAGCACCCTGAGTACTGAACACCCAGCACCCTGAGCACTGAGCACTGAGCACCCAGCACCCTGAGCACTGAACACTGAGCACCCAGCACCCTGAGCACTGAGCAACCAGCACCCCGAGCACTGAGCACCCAGCACCCTGAGCACCCAGCACCCTGAGCACTGAGCACCCTGAGCACTGAGCACTGAGCACCCAGCACCCTGAGTATTGAGCACTGAGCACCCCGAGTACTGAGCACCCAGCACCCCGAGCACTGAGCACATAGCAACCTGAGTACTGAGAAGAGATCACCCTGAGTACTGAGCACCCAGCTCCTTGAGTACTGAGCCCCCAGCACCCTGAGTACTGAGTACCCAGCACCCCGAGCACTGAGCACCCAGCACCCCGAGAAGGAGCACCCAACACCCTGAGTACTGAGAACCGAGCACCCTGAGTACTGAGCACCCAGCACCCTGAGTACTGAGCCCCCAGCACCCTGAGTACTGAGCACCCAGCACCCCGAGCACTGAGCATCCAGTACCCCGAGAATGAGCACCCAGCACCCTGAGTACTGAGCACCCAGCACCCTGAGTACTGAGCACTAAGCACCCAGAGCACGGAGCACCCAGGACCCCGAGCACTGAGTACTGAGCACTGAGCACCCTGAGTACTGAGCACCCAGCACCCCGATCACTGAGCACCCAGCACCCTGAGCACTGAGCACCCAGCACCCTGAGCACTGAGCACCCAGCACCCTGAGTACTGAGCACCCAGCACGCTGAGTACTGAGCACCCAGCACCCCGAGCACTGAGCACCCAGCACCCTGAGTACTGAGCACTGAGCACCCAGCACCCCGAGCACTGAGCACCCAGCACCCTGTGTACTGAGCACTGAGCACCCTGAGTACTAAGCACCCAGCACCCTGAGTACTGAGCACCCAGCACCCCGAGTACTGAGCACTGAGCACCCTGAGAACTGAGCACCCAGCACCCTGAGCACTGAGCACTGAGAACCCTGAGTACTGAGCACCGAGTACCCTGAGTACTGAGCACCCAGCACCCTGAGCACCGAGCACGGAGCACCCCGAGGACTGAGCACACAGCACCCTGAGCACTGAGCAACCAGCACCTTGAGTACTAAGCAACCAGAACCCTGAGCACTGAGCACACAGCACCCCGAGCACTGAGCACCCAGCACCCCGAGCACTGAGCACCCAGCACCCTGAGTACTGAGCACCCAACACCCAGAGTACTGAGCACCCAGCACCCTGAGCACTGAGCACCCAGCACCCTGAGTACTGAGCACCCAGCACCCTGAGTACTGAGCACCCAGCACCCTGAGTACTGAGCACCCAGCACCCTGAGCACTGAGCACTGAGCACCCAACACCCTGAGCACTGAGCACTGAGCACCCATCACCCCGAGCACTGAGCAATCAGCACCCCTTGCACTGAGCACCCAGCAGCCGGAGTACTGAGCAGTGAGCACCCTGAGTATTGAGCTCCGAGCACCCTGAGCACTGAGCACCCAGCACCCCGAGCACCGAGCACCCAGCACCCTGAGCACTGAACACCCAGCACCCTGAGCACTGAGCACCCAGCACCCTGAGCACTGAGCACCCAGCACCCTGAGTACTGAGCACCCAACGTACTGAGCACCGAGCACCCTGAGCACTGAGCACCCACCACCCTGAGTACTGAGCACCCAGGAATCTGTGCAATGAGCACCCTGAGTACTGAGCACCCAGCACATTGAGCACTGAGCACTGAGCACCCCGAGCACTGACCACCCAGCACTCTTAGCACTGAGCACCCAGCACCCTGAGTACTGAGCACCCAGCACCCTGAGCACTGAGCACCCAGCACCCTGAGCACTGAGCACCCAGCACCCTGAGCACTGAGCTCCCAGCACCCTGAGTACTAAGCACTGAGCACCCAGCACCCCGAGCACTGAGCACCAAAGCACCCTGAGTACTGAGCACTGAGCACCCAGCACCCCGAGCACTGAGCACCCAGCACCCTGAGCACTGAGCACCCAGCACCCGAGTACTGATCACCCAGCACCCTGTGTACTGAGCAGCACGCAACCTGAGTACTGAGCACCCAGCACCCCGAGTACTGAGCATCCAGCACCCTGAGCACTGAGCACCCAGCACCCTGAGCACTGAGCACCCAGCACCGCGAGCACTGCGCACCCAGCACCCTGAGTACTGAACACCCAGCACCCTGAGCACTGAGCACCTTGCACCCTGAGCACTGAGCACCCAGTACCCTGAGCACTGAGCACCCAGCACCCTGAGTAGTGAGCACCCAACATACTGAGCACCGAGCACCCCGAGCACTGAGCACCCAGCACCCTGAGTACTGAGCATCGAGCAACCGGAGCACTGAGCACCCAGCACCCTGAGCACTGATCACTGAGTACCCAGCACCCTGAGCCCTGAGCACTGAGCACCCAGCACCCCGAGCACTGAGCACCCAGCACCCCGAGCACTGAGCACCCAGCACCCTGAGCACTGAGCACCCAGCACCCTGAGCACTGAGCACCCAGCACACTGAGTACTGAGCACCCAGCACCCTGAGTACTGAGCACCCAGCACCCTGAGTACTGAGCACCGAGCACCCCGAGCACTGAGCACCCAGCACCTTGAGCACTGAGCACCCTGAGGACTGAGCATCCAGCACCCTGAGCACTGAGCACCCAGCACCCTGAGTACTGAGCACCCAGCACCCTGAGTACTGAGCACCCAGCACCCTGAGTACTGAGCACCCAGCACCCCAAGCACTGAGCACCCAGCACCCTGAGTACTGAACACCCTGAGTACTGAGCACTGAGCACCGAGCACCCTGAGTACTGAGCACCCTGAGGACTGAGCACCCAGCACCCTGCTCACTGAGCACTGAGCACCCAGCACCCTGAGTACTGAGCACCCAGCACCCTGAGCACTGAGCACCCAGCACCTTGAGTACTGAGCACCCAGCACCCTGAGTACTGAACACCGAGCACCCTGAGTACTGAGTACCCAGCACCCTGAGTACTGAGCACCCAGCACCCTGAGCACTGAGCAACCAGCACCCTGAGCACTGAGCACCAAGCACCCTGAGTACTGAGCACCCAGCACCCTGAGTACTGAACACCCAGCACCCTGAGCACTGAGCACTGAGCACCCAGCACCCTGAGCACTGAACACTGAGCACCCAGCACCCTGAGCACTGAGCAACCAGCACCCCGAGCACTGAGCACCCAGCACCCTGAGCACCCAGCACCCTGAGCACTGAGCACCCTGAGCACTGAGCACTGAGCACCCAGCACCCTGAGTACAGAGCACCCAACACTCTGAGCACTGAGCACCCAGCACGCTGAGTACTGAGCACTGAGCACACAGCCCCCTGAGTACTGAGCAAGCAGAACTCCGAGCACTGAGCACCCAGCTCCCCGAGCACTGAGCACTGAGCACCCTGAGCACTGAGCACCCAGCACCCCGAGCACTGAGCACCCAGCACCCTGAGTACTGAGCACCCAACACCCAGAGTACTGAGCACGCAGCACCCTGAGCACTGAGCACCCAGCACCCTGAGTACTGAGCACCCAGCACCTTGAGTACTGAGCACACAGCACCCTGAGCACTGAGCACTGAGCACCCAACACCCTGAGCACTGAGCACTGAGCACCGAGCACCCCGAGCACTGAGCACCCAGCACCCCGAGCACTGAGCACCTAGCACCCTGAGTACTGAGCACCCAGCACCCTGAGCACTGAGCACCCAGCCCCCTGAGTACTGAGCACCCAGCACCATGAGTACTGAGCACCCAGCACCCTGAGTACTGAGCACTCAGCACCCTGAGTACTGAGCACCGAGCACCCCGAGCACTGAGCACCCAGCACCCTGAGCACTGAGCACCCTGAGGACTGAGCACCCAGCACCCTGAGAACTGAGCACCCAGCACCCTGAGTACTGAGCACCGATCACCCTGAGCACTGAGCACCCAGGACCCCGAGCACTGAGCACCCAGCACCCTGAGTACAGAGCACCCAGCACCCCGAGTACTGAGCACCCAGCACCCCGAGCACTGAGCACCCAGCACCCTGAGTACTGAGCACACTGAGTACTGAGCACCGATCACCCTGAGCACTGAGCACCCAGCACCCTGAGTACTGAGCACCCAGCACACTGAGCACTGAGCACCCAGCACCCTGAGCACTGAGCACCCAGCACAGTGAGTACTGAGCACCCAGCACCCTGAGTGCTGAGTACCCAGCACCCTGAGCACTGAGCACCCAGCACCCTGAGTACTGAGCACCGAGCACCCTGAGTACTGAGCACCCAGCACCCTTAGTACTGAGCACCAAGCACCCTGAGCACTGAGCACCCAGCACCCTGAGTACTGAGCACCCAGCACCACCCTCAGCACTGAGCACCCAGCACCCCGAGCACTGAGCACCCAGCACCCTGAGCACTGAGCACCCAGCACCCCGAGTACTGAGCACCCAGCACACCGAGTACTGAGCACCGAGCACCCCGAGCACTGAACACCCAGCACCCCGAGCACTGAGCACCCAGCACCCTGAGTACTGAGCACACTGAGTACTGAGCACCGATCACCCTGAGCACTGAGCACCCAGCACCCTGAGTACTGAGCACCCAGCACACTGAGCACTGAGCACCCAGCACCCTGAGCACTGAGCACCCAGCACCCTGAGCACTGAGCACCCTGAGGACTGAGCACCCAGCACCCTGAGCACTGAGCACCCAGCACCCTGAGTACTGAGCACCGATCACCCTGAGCACTGAGCACCCAGGACCCCGAGCACTGAGCACCCAGCACCCTGAGTACAGAGCACCCAGCACCCCGAGTACTGAGCACCCAGCACCCCGAGCACTGAGCACCCAGCACCCTGAGTACTGAGCACACTGAGTACTGAGCACCGATCACCCTGAGCACTGAGCACCCAGCACCCTGAGTACTGAGCACCCAGCACCAGGAGCACTGAGCACCCAGCACCCTGAGCACTGAGCACTTAGCACAGTGAGTACTGAGCACCCAGCACCCTGAGTACTGAGTACCCAGCACCCTGAGCACTGAGCACCCAGCACCCTGAGTACTGAGCACCGAGCACCCTGAGTACTGAGCACCCAGCACCCTTAGTACTGAGCACCAAGCACCCTGAGCACTGAGCACCCAGCACCCTGAGTACTGAGCACCCAGCACCACCCTCAGCACTGAGCACCCAGCACCCCGAGCACTGAGCACCCAGCACCCTGAGCACTGAGCACCCAGCACCCCGAGTACTGAGCACCCAGCACACCGAGTACTGAGCACCGAGCACCCCGAGCACTGAGCACCCAGCACCCTGAGTACTGAGCACTGAGCACCCCGAGTACTGAGGACCCAGCACCCCGAGCACTGAGCACCCAGCAACCTGAGTACTGAGAAGAGATCACCCTGAGTACTGAGCACCCAGCTCCCTGAGTACTGAGCCCCCAGCACCCTGAGTACTGAGCACCCAGCACCCCGAGCACTGAGCACCCAGCACCCCGAGAATGAGCACCCAACACCCTGAGTACTGAGAACCGAGCACCCTGAGTACTGAGCACCCAGCACCCTGAGTACTCAGCCCCCAGCACCCTGAGTACTGAGCACCCAGCACCCCGAGCACTGAGCACCCAGTACCCCGAGAATGAGCACCCAGCACCCTGAGTACTGAGCACCCAGCACCCTGAGTACTGAGCACTAAGAACCCAGAGCACTGAGCACCCAGCACCAGGAGCACGGAGCACCCAGGACCCCGAGCACTAGAGTACTGAGCACTGAGCACCCTGAGTACTGAGCACCCAGCACCCCGATCACTGAGCACCCAGCACCCTGAGCACTGAGCACCCAGCACCCTGAGCACTGAGCACCCAGCACCCTGAGTACTGAGCACCCAGCACGCTGAGTACTGAGCACCCAGCACCCCGAGCACTGAGCACCCAGCACCCTGAGTACTGAGCACTGAGCACCCAGCACCCCGAGCACTGAGCACCCAGCACCCTGTGTACTGAGCACTGAGCACCCTGAGTACTAAGCACCCAGCACCCTGAGTACTGGGCACCCAGCACCCCGAGTACTGAGCACTGAGCACCCTGAGGACTGCGCACCCAGCACCCTGAGCACTGAGCACACAGCACCCTGAGACTGAGCACCCAGGACCCCGAGCACTGAGCACCCAGCACCCTGAGTACAGAGCACCCAGCACCCCGAGTACTGAGCCCCCAGCACCCAGAGTACTGAGCACCCAGCACCCCGAGCACTGAGCACCCAGCACCCCGAGAATGAGCACCCAGCACCGTGAGTACTGAGCACCCAGCACCCTGAGTACTGAGCACTATGCACCCAGAGCACTGAGCGCCCAGCACCACGAGCACGGAGCACCCAGGACACCGAGCACTGAGTACTGAGCACCCAGCACCCTGAGTACTGAGCACCGAGCTCCCCGAGCACCCAGCACCATGAGCACTGAGCACCCAGCACCCTGAGTACCTAGCACGGAGCACGCTGAGTACTGAGCACCCAACACCCTGAGTACTGAGCACTGAGCACCCTGAGTACTGAGCACCCAGCACCCCGAGCACGGAGCACCCAGCACGCTGAGTACTGAGCACCCAATACCCAGATTACTGAGCACCCAGCACCCTGAGCACTGAGCACCCAGCACCCTGAGTACTGAGTACTGAGCACAGAGCACCCTGAGTACTGAGCACACAGCACCCCGAGTACTGAGCACCCAGCACCCCGAGCACTGAGCACCCAGCGCCCAGAGCACTGAGCACCCAGCACCCGGAGCACTGAACACTGAGCACCCTGAGCACTGAGCACCCAGCACCCCGAGTACTGAGCACTGAGCACCCTGAGTACTGAGCACCAAGCACTCCGAGTACTGAGCACTGAGCACCCTGGGTACTGAGCACCCAGCACCCTGAGCACTGAGCACCCAGCACCCTGAGTACTGAGCACTGAGAACCCTGAGTACTGAGCACCGAGCACCCTGAGTACTGAGCACCCAGCACCCTGATCACTGAGCACGGAGCACCCCGAGGACTGAGTACCCAGCACCCTGAGCACTGAGCACCCAGCACCTTGAGTACTGAGCACCGAGCACCCCGAGCACTGAGCACCCAGCACCCTGAGTACTGAGCACCCAGCACCCTGAGCACTGAGCACCCAGCACCCTGAGCACAGAGCACGCAGCACCCCGAGCACTGAGCACCCAGCACCCTGAGTACTGAGCACAGAGCACCCTGAGCACTGAGCACCCAGCACCCTGAGTACTGAGCACCCAGCACCCTGAGTACTGAGCAACCAGCACCCTGAGCACTGAGCACTGAGCACCCAGCACCCTGAGCACTGAGCACCCAGCACCCTGAGCATTGAGCACCCAGCACCCTGAGTACTGAGCACCCAGCACCCTGAGTACTGAGCACCCAGCACCCTGAGTACTAAGCACTCAGCACCCTGAGTACTGAGCACCGAGCACCCCGAGCACTGAGCACCCAGCACCCTGAGCACCGAGCACCCGGAGGACTGAGCACCCAGCACCCTGAGCACTGAGCACCGATCACCCTGAGCACTGAGCACCCAGCACCCCGAGCACTGAGCACCCAGCACCCTGAGTACTGAGCACCCAGCACCCAGAGTACTGAGCACCCAGCACCCTGAGTACTGAGCACTGAGCACCCCGAGTACTGAGCACCCAGCACCCCGAGCACTGAGCACCCAGCACCCTGAGCACTGAGCACCCTGAGCACTGAGCACCCTGAGCACTGAGCACTGAGCACCCAGCACCCTGAGTACTGAGCACCCAACACTCTGAGCACTGAGCACCCAGCACGCTGAGTACTGAGCACTGAGCACACAGCACCCTGAGTACTGAGCAACCAGCACCTTGAGCACTGAGCACCCAGCGCCCCGAGCACTGAGCACCCAGCACCCCGAGAACTGAGCACTGTGCACACTGAGCACTGAGCACCCAGCACCCCGAGTACTGAGCACTGAGCACCCTGAGTACTGAGCACCCAGCACCCCGAGTACTGAGCACTGAGCACCCTGAGCACTGAGAACCCGGAGTACTGAGCACCGAGCAACCTGAGTACTGAACACCCAGCACCCTGAGCACTGAGCACGGAGCACCCCGAGGAGTGAGCACCCAGCACCCTGAGCACTGAGCACCCAGCACCTTGTGTACTGAGCACCGAGCACCCCGAGCACTGAGCACCCAGCACGCTGAATATTGAGCACCCAGCACCCTGAGCACTGAGCACCCAGCACCCCGAGCACTGAGCACCCAGCACCCCGAGCACTGAGCACCCAGCACATTGAGTACTGAGCACCCAACACCCAGAGTCCTGAGCACCCAGCACCCTGAGCACTGATCACCCAGCACCCTGAGTACTGAGCACCCAGCACCCTGAGTACTGAGCACCCAGCACCCTGAGCACTGAGCACTGAGCACCCAACACCCTGAGCACTGAGCACTGAGCACCCAGCACCCCGAGCACTGAGCACCCAGCACCCCGCGCACTGAGCACCCAGCACCCTGAGCACTGAGCACCCAGCACCCTGAGTACTGAGCACCCAGCACCATGAGAACTGAGCACCCAGCACCCTGAGTACTGAGCACTCAGCACCCTGAGTACTGAGCACCGAGCACCCCGAGCACTGAGCACCCAGCACCCTGAGCACTGAGCACCCGGAGGACTGAGCACCCAGCACCCTGAGCACTGAGCACCGATCACCCTGAGCACTGAGCACCCAGCACCCCGAGCACTGAGCACCCAGCACCCTGAGTACTGAGCACCCAGCACCCCGAGTACTGAGCACCCAGCACCCTGAGTACTGAGCACCCAGCACCCCGAGCACTGAGCACCCAGCACCCTGAGTACTGAGCACCCTGAGTACTGAGCACTGAGCATCGAGCACCCTGAGTACTGAGCACCCTGAGGACTGAGCACCCATCACCCTGAGCACTGAGCACCCAGCACCCTTTGTACTGAGCACTGATCACCCTGAGCACTGAGCACCCAGCACCCCGAGCACTGAGCACCCAGAACCCTGAGTACTGAGCACCCAGCACCCTGAGCACTGAGCACAGAGCACCCTGAGTACTGAACACCCAGCACCCTGAGCACTGAGCACTGAGCACTGAGCACCCAGCACCCTGAGCACTGAGCACTGCGCACCCAGCACCCCGAGCACTGAGCAGCCTGCACCCTGAGCACCCAGCACCCTGAGCACTGAGCACCCTGAGAACTGAGCTCCCTGAGCACTGAGCACTGAGCACCCAGCACCCTGTGTACTGAGCACCCAACACTCTGAGCACTGAGCACCCAGCACGCTGAGTACTGAGCACTGAGCACACAGCACCCTGAGTACTGAGCAACCAGCACCTCGAGCACTGAGCACCCACCGCCCCGAGCACTGAGCACCCAGCACCCCGAGCACTGAGCACTGAGCACACTGAGCACTGAGCACCCAGCACCCCGAGTACTGAGCACTGAGCACCCTGAGTACTGAGCACCCAGCACCCCGAGTACTGCGCACTGAGCACCCTGAGTACTGAGCACCCAGCACCCTGAGCACTGAGAACCCTGAGTACTGAGCACCGAGCACCCTGAGTACTGAGCACCCAGCACCCTGAGCACTGAGCACGGAGCACCCCGAGGACTGAGCACCCAGCAACCTGAGCACTGAGCACCCAGCACCTTGAGTACTGAGCACCGAGCACCCCGAGAACTGAGCACCCAGCACGCTGAATACTGAGCACCCAGCACCCTGAGCACTGAGCACCAAGCACCCCGAGCACTGAGCACCCAGCACCCCGAGCACTGAGCACCCAGCACCCTGAGTACTGAGCACCCAACACCCAGAGTCCTGAGCACCCAGCACCCTGAGCACTGAGCACCCAGCACCCTGAGTACTGAGCACCCAGCACCCTGAGTACTGAGCACCCAGCACCCTGAGCACTGAGCACTGAGCACAGAACACCCTGAGCACTGAGCACTGAGCACCCAGCACCCCGAGCACTGAGCACCCAGCACCCCGCGCACTGAGCACCCAGCACCCTGAGCACTGAGCACCCTGAGGACTGAGTACCCAGCATCCTGAGCACTGAGCACCCAGCACCCTGAGTACTGAGCACCCAGCACCCTGAGCACTGAGCACCCAGGACCCCGAGCACTGAGCACCCAGCACCCTGAGCACTGAGCACCCAGCACCCTGAGTACTGAGCACCCAGCACCCTGAGCACTGAGCACCAATCACCCTGAGCACTGAGCACCCAGCACCCTGAGTACTGAGCACCCAGCACCCTGAGTACTGAGTACCCAGCACCCTGAGCACTGAGCACCCAGCACCCTGAGTACTGAGCACCGAGCACCCTGAATACTTAGTACCCAGGAACCTTAGTACTGAGCACCCAGCACCCTGAGCACTGAGCACCCAGCACCCTGAGTACTGAGCACCCAGCACCACCTTCAGCACTGAGCACCCAGCACCCCGAGCACTGAGCACCCAGCACCCTGAGTACTGAGCACCCAGCACCCTGAGTACTGAGCACTGAGCACCCTGAGTACTGAGCACCCAGCACCCTGAGCACTGAGAACGGAGCACCCCGAGGACTGGGCACCCAGCACCCTGAGCACTGAGCACCCAGCACCTTGAGTACTGAGCACCGAGCACCCCGAGAACTGAGCACCCAGCACGCTGAATACTGATCACCCAGCACCCTGAGCACTGAGCACCCAGCACCCCGAGCACTGAGCACGGAGCACCCCGAGGAGTGAGCACCCAGCACCCTGAGCACTGAGCACCCTGAGGACTGAGTACCCAGCACCCTGAGCACTGAGCACCCAGCACCCTGAGTACTGAGCACGCAGCACCCTGAGCACTGAGCACCCAGGACCCGGAGCACTGAGCACCCAGCACCCTGAGCACTGAGCACCCAGCACCCTGAGTACTGAGCACCCAGCACCCTGAGCAATGAGCACCAAGCACCCTGAGCACTGAGCACCCAGCACCCTGAGTACTGAGCACCCAGCACCCTGAGTACTGAGTACCCAGCACCCTGAGCACTGAGCACCCAGCACCCTGAGTACTGAGCACCGAGCACCCTGAATACTTAGTACCCAGGAACCTTAGTACTGAGCACCCAGCACCCTGAGCACTGAGCACCCAGCACCTTAGTACTGAGCACCCAGCACCACCCTCAGCACTGAGCACCCAGCACCCCGAGCACTGAGCAACCAGCACCCTGAGTACTGAGCACCCAGCACCCTGAGTACTGAGCACTGAGCACCCTGAGTACTGAGCACCCAGCACCCTGAGCACTGAGAACGGAGCACCCCGAGGACTGGGCACCCAGCACCCTGAGCACTGAGCACCCAGCACCTTGAGTACTGAGCACCGAGCACCCCGAGAACTGAGCACCCAGCACGCTGAATACTGATCACCCAGCACCCTGAGCACTGAGCACCCAGCACCCCGAGCACTGAGCACCCAGCACCCCGAGCACTGAGCACGGAGCACCCCGAGGAGTGAGCACCCAGCACCCTGAGCACTGAGCACCCAGCACCTTGAGTACTGAGCACCGAGCACCCCGAGAACTGAGCACCCAGCACGCTGAATACTGAGCACCCAGCACCCTGAGCACTGAGCACCCAGCACCCCGAGCACTGAGCACCCAGCACCCCGAGCACTGAGCACCCAGCACCCTGAGTACTGAGCAACCAGCACCTCGAGCACTGAGCACCCACCGCCCCGAGCACTGAGCACCCAGCACCCCGAGCACTGAGCACTGAGCACACTGAGCACTGAGCACCCAGCACCCCGAGTACTGAGCACTGAGCACCCTGAGTACTGAGCACCCAGCACCCCGAGTACTGCGCACTGAGCACCCTGAGTACTGAGCACCCAGCACCCTGAGCACTGAGAACCCTGAGTACTGAGCACCGAGCACCCTGAGTACTGAGCACCCAGCAACCTGAGCACTGAGCACGGAGCACCCCGAGGACTGAGCACCCAGCAACCTGAGCACTGAGCACCCAGCACCTTGAGTACTGAGCACCGAGCACCCCGAGAACTGAGCACCCAGCACGCTGAATACTGAGCACCCAGCACCCTGAGCACTGAGCACCAAGCACCCCGAGCACTGAGCACCCAGCACCCCGAGCACTGAGCACCCAGCACCCTGTGTACTGAGCACCCAACACCCAGAGTCCTGAGCACCCAGCACCCTGAGCACTGAGCACCCAGCACCCTGAGTACTGAGCACCCAGCACCCTGAGTACTGAGCACCCAGCACCCTGAGCACTGAGCACTGAGCACAGAACACCCTGAGCACTGAGCACTGAGCACCCAGCACCCCGAGCACTGAGCACCCAGCACCCCGCGCACTGAGCACCCAGCACCCTGAGCACTGAGCACCCTGAGGACTGAGTACCCAGCATCCTGAGCACTGAGCACCCAGCACCCTGAGTACTGAGCACCCAGCACCCTGAGCACTGAGCACCCAGGACCCCGAGCACTGAGCACCCAGCACCCTGAGCACTGAGCACCCAGCACCCTGAGTACTGAGCACCCAGCACCCTGAGCACTGAGCACCAATCACCCTGAGCACTGAGCACCCAGCACCCTGAGTACTGAGCACCCAGCACCCTGAGCACTGAGAACGGAGCACCCCGAGGACTGGGCACCCAGCACCCTGAGCACTGAGCACCCAGCACCCTGAGTACTGAACACCCAGCACCACCTTCAGCACTGAGCACCCAGCACCCCGAGCACTGAGCACCCAGCACCCTGAGTACTGAGCACCCAGCACCCTGAGTACTGAGCACTGAGCACCCTGAGTACTGAGCACCCAGCACCCTGAGCACTGAGAACGGAGCACCCCGAGGACTGGGCACCCAGCACCCTGAGCACTGAGCACCCAGCACCTTGAGTACTGAGCACCGAGCACCCCGAGAACTGAGCACCCAGCACGCTGAATACTGATCACCCAGCACCCTGAGCACTGAGCACCCAGCACCCCGAGCACTGAGCACGGAGCACCCCGAGGAGTGAGCACCCAGCACCCTGAGCACTGAGCACCCTGAGGACTGAGTACCCAGCACCCTGAGCACTGAGCACCCAGCACCCTGAGTACTGAGCACCCAGCACCCTGAGCACTGAGCACCCAGGACCCGGAGCACTGAGCACCCAGCACCCTGAGCACTGAGCACCCAGCACCCTGAGTACTGAGTACCCAGCACCCTGAGCACTGAGCACCCAGCACCCTGAGTACTGAGCACCGAGCACCCTGAATACTTAGTACCCAGGAACCTTAGTACTGAGCACCCAGCACCCTGAGCACTGAGCACCCAGCACCTTAGTACTGAGCACCCAGCACCACCCTCAGCACTGAGCACCCAGCACCCCGAGCACTGAGCAACCAGCACCCTGAGTACTGAGCACCCAGCACCCTGAGTACTGAGCACTGAGCACCCTGAGTACTGAGCACCCAGCACCCTGAGCACTGAGAACGCAGCACCCCGAGGACTGGGCACCCAGCACCCTGAGCACTGAGCACCCAGCACCTTGAGTACTGAGCACCGAGCACCCCGAGAACTGAGCACCCAGCACGCTGAATACTGATCACCCAGCACCCTGAGCACTGAGCACCCAGCACCCCGAGCACTGAGCACCCAGCACCCCGAGCACTGAGCACGGAGCACCCCGAGGAGTGAGCACCCAGCACCCTGAGCACTGAGCACCCAGCACCTTGAGTACTGAGCACCGAGCACCCCGAGCACTGAGCACCCAGCACGCTGAATACTGAGCACCCAGCACCCTGAGCACTGAGCACCCAGCACCCCGAGCACTGAGCACCCAGCACCCCGAGCACTGAGCACCCAGCACCCTGAGTACTGAGCAACCAGCACCTCGAGCACTGAGCACCCACCGCCCCGAGCACTGAGCACCCAGCACCCCGAGCACTGAGCACTGAGCACACTGAGCACTGAGCACCCAGCACCCCGAGTACTGAGCACTGAGCACCCTGAGTACTGAGCACCCTGCACCCCGAGTACTGCGCACTGAGCACCCTGAGTACTGAGCACCCAGCACCCTGAGCACTGAGAACCCTGAGTACTGAGCACCGAGCACCCTGAGTACTGAGCACCCAGCACCCTGAGCACTGAGCACGGAGCACCCCGAGGACTGAGCACCCAGCACCCTGAGCACTGAGCACCCAGCACCTTGAGTACTGAGCACCGAGCACCCCGAGAACTGAGCACCCAGCACGCTGAATACTGAGCACCCAGCACCCTGAGCACTGAGCACCAAGCACCCCGAGCACTGAGCACCCAGCACCCCGAGCACTGAGCACCCAGCACCCTGAGTACTGAGCACCCAACACCCAGAGTCCTGAGCACCCAGCACCCTGAGCACTGAGCACCCAGCACCCTGAGTACTGAGCACCCAGCACCCTGAGTACTGAGCACCCAGCACCCTGAGCACTGAGCACTGAGCACAGAACACCCTGAGCACTGAGCACTGAGCACCCAGCACCCCGAGCACTGAGCACCCAGCACCCCGCGCACTGAGCACCCAGCACCCTGAGCACTGAGCACCCAGCACCCTGAGTACTGAGCACCCAGCACCATGAGTACTGAGCACCCAGCACCCTGAGTACTGAGCACTCAGCACCCTGAGTACTGAGCACCGAGCACCCCGAGCACTGAGCACCCAGCACCCTGAGCACTGAGCACCCTGAGGACTGAGTACCCAGCACCCTGAGCACTGAGCACCCAGCACCCTGAGTACTGAGCACCCAGCACCCTGAGCACTGAGCACCCAGGACCCCGAGCACTGAGCACCCAGCACCCTGAGCACTGAGCACCCAGCACCCTGAGTACTGAGCACCCAGCACCCTGAGCACTGAGCACCAACCACCCTGAGCACTGAGCACCCAGCACCCTGAGTACTGAGCACCCAGCACCCTGAGTACTGAGTACCCAGCACCCTGAGCACTGAGCACCCAGCACCGCAAGCACTGAGCACCCAGCACCCCGAGCACTGAGCACGGAGCACCCCGAGGAGTGAGCACCCAGCACCCTGAGCACTGAGCACCCAGCACCTTGAGTACTGAGCACCGAGCACCCCGAGCACTGAGCACCCAGCACGCTGAATACTGAGCACCCAGCACCCTGAGCACTGAGCACCCAGCACCCCGAGCACTGAGCACCCAGCACCCCGAGCACTGAGCACCCAGCACGGTGAGTACTGAGCACCCAACACCCAGAGTACTGAGCACCCACCACCCTGAGCACTGATCACCCAGCACCCTGAGTACTGAGCACCGAGCACCCTGAATACTGAGCACCCAGGACCCTTAGTACTGAGCACCCAGCACCCTGAGCACTGAGCACCCGGCACCCTGAGTACTGAGCACCCAGCACCACCCTCAGCACTGAGCACCCAGCACCCCGAGCACTGAGCACCCAGCACCCTGAGTACTGAGCACCCAGCACCCTGAGTACTGAGAACTGAGCACCCTGAGTACTGAGCACCCAGCACCCTGAGCACTGAGAACGGAGCACCCCGAGGATTGGGCACCCAGCACCCTGAGCACTGAGCACCCAGCACCTTGAGTACTGAGCACCGAGCACCCCGAGAACTGAGCACCCAGCACGCTGAATAGTGAGCACCCAGCACCCTGAGCACTGAGCACCCAGCACCCCGAGCACTGAGCACCCAGCACCCCGAGCACTGAGCACCCAGCACCCTGAGTACTGAGCACCCAACACCCAGAGTCCTGAGCACCCAGCACCCTGAGCACTGAGCACCCAGCACCCTGTGTACTGAGCACCCAGCACCCTGAGTACTGAGCACCCAGCACCCTGAGCACTGAGCACTGAGCACACAACACCCTGAGCACTGAGCACTGAGCACCCAGCACCCCGAGCACTGAGCACCCAGCACCCCGCGCACTGAGCCCCCAGCACCCTGAGCACTGAGCACCCAGCACCCTGAGTACTGAGCACCCAGCACCATGAGTACTGAGCACCCAGCACCCTGAGTACTGAGCACTCAGCTCCCTGAGTACTGAGAACCGAGCACCCCGAGCACTGAGCACCCAGCACCCTGAGCACTGAGCACCCTGAGGACTGAGTACCCAGCACCCTGAGCACTGAGCACCCAGCACCCTGAGTACTGAGCACCGATCACCCTGAGCACTGAGCACCCAGGACCCCGAGCATTGAGCACCCAGCACCCTGAGTACAGAGCACCCAGCACCCCGAGTACTGAGCACCCAGCACCCCGCGCACTGAGCAGCCAGCACCCTGAGTACTGAGCACCCTGAGTACTGAGCACCGATCACCCTGAGCACTGAGCACCCAGCACGCTGAGTACTGAGCACCCAGCACCCTGAGCACTGAGCACCAAGCACCCTGAGCACTGAGCACCCAGCACCCTGAGTACTGAGCACCCAGCCCCCTGAGTACTGAGTACCCAGCACCCTGAGCACTGAGCACCCAGCACCCTGAGTACTGAGCACCGAGCACCCTGAATACTGAGCACCCAGGACGCTTAGTACTGAGCACCCAGCACCCTGAGCACTGAGCACCCAGCACCCTGAGTACTGAGCACCCAGCACCACCCTCAGCACTGAGCACCCAGCACCCCGAGCAAGGAGCACCCAGCACCCCGAGCACTGAGCACCCAGCACCCTGAGTACTGAGCACCCAGCACCCTGAGTACTGAGCACTGAGCACCCCGAGTACTGAGCACCCATCACCCCGAGCACTGAGCACCCAGCAACCTGAGTACTGAGAAGAGATCACCCTGAGTACTGAGCCCCCAGCACCCTGAGTACTGAGCACCCAGCACCCCGAGCACTGAGCACCCAGCACCACGAGAATGAGCACCTAGCACCCTGAATACTGAGATCCGAGCACCCTGAGTACTGAGCACCCAGCACCCTGAGTACTGAGCCCCCAGCACCCTGAGAACTGAGCACCCAGCACCCCGAGCACTGAGCACCCAGCACCCGGAGAATGAGCACCCAGCACCCTGAGTACTGAGCACCCAGCACCCTGAGTACTGAGCACTAAGCACCCAGAGCACTGAGCACCCAGCAACCCGAGCACGGAGCACCCAGGACCCCGAGCACTGAGTACTGAGCACCCAGCACCCTCAGTACTGAGCACCGAGCTCCCCGAGCACTGAGCACCCTGAGTACTGAGCACCCAGCACCCCGATCACTGAGCACCCAGCACCCTGAGCACTGATCACCCAGCACCCTGAGCACTGAGCACCCAGCACCCTGAGTACTGAGCACCCAACAACCAGAGTACTGAGCACCCAGCACCCTGAGCACTGAGCACCCAGCACCCTGAGTACTGAGCACCCAGCACCCTGAGTACTGAGCACCCAGCACCCTGAGCACTGAGCACTGAGCACCCAACACCCTGAGCACTGAGCACTGAGCACCCAGCACCCCGAGCACTGAGCACCCAGCACCCCGAGCACTGAGCAGCCAGCACCCTGAGCACTGAGCACCCAGCACCCTGAGCACTGAGCACCCAGCCCCCTGAGTACTGAGCACCCAGCACCATGAGTACTGAGCACCCAGCACCCTGAGTACTGAGCACTCAGCACCCTGAATACTGAACACCGAGCACCCCGAGCACTGAGCACCCAGCACCCTGAGCACTGAGCACCCTGAGGACTGCGCACCCAGCACCCTGAGCACTGAGCACCCAGCACCCTGAGTACTGAGCACCGATCACCCTGAGCACTGAGCCCCCAGGACCCCGAGCACTGAGCACCCAGCACCCTGAGCACTGAGCACCCAGCACCCCGAGTACTGAGCACCCAGCACCCCGAGTACTGAGCACCGAGCACCCCGAGCACTGAACACCCAGCAACCTGAGTACTGAGCACCCAGCACCCTGAGTACTGATCACTGAGCACCCCTAGTACTGAGCACCCAGCACCCCGAGCACTGAGCACCCTTCAATCTGATTACTGAGAACAGATCACCCTGAGTACTGAGCACCCAGCACCCTGAGTACTGAGCCCCCAGCACCCTGAGTACTGAGCACCCAGCACCCCGAGCACTGAGCACCCAGCACCCCGATAATGAGCACCCAGCACCCTGAGTACTGAGAACCGAGCACCCTGAGTACTGAGCACCCAGCACCCTGAGTACTGAGCCCCGAGCACCCTGAGTACTGAGCACCCAGCACCCCGAGCACTGAGCAAACAGCACCCCGAGAATGAGCACCCAGCACCCTGAGTACTGAGCACCCAGCACCCTGAGTACTGAGCACTAAGCACCCCGAGCACTGAGCGCCCAGCACCCCGAGCATGGAGCACCCAGGACCCCGAGCACTGAGTACTGAGCACCCAGCACCCTGAGTACTGAGCACCGAGCTCCCCGAGCACTGAACACCCTGAGTACTGAGCACCCAGCCCCCCGATCACTGAGCACCGAGCTCCCCGAGCACTGAGCACCCTGAGTACTGAGCACCCAGGACCCTGAGCACTGAGCACCGAGCACCCCGAGCACTGAGCACCCAGCACCCTGAGCACTCAGCACCTAGCACCCCGAGCACTGAGCACCCAGCACCCTGAGCACTGAGCACCCAGCACCCTGAGCATGGAGTACCCCGAGGACTGAGCACCCAGCACCCTTAGAACTGAGCACCCAGCACCTTGAGTACTGAGCACCGAGCACCTCGAGCACTAAGCACCCAGCACCCTGAGTACTGAGCACACAGCACCCTGAGTACTGAGCACCCAGCACCCCGAGCACGTAGCACCCAGCACCCTGAGTACTGAGCACCCAACACCCAGAGTACTGAGCACCCAGCACCCCGGTACTGAGCACCCAGCACCCCGAGCACTGAGCACCCAGCGCCCCGAGCACTGAGCACCCAGCACCCCGAGCACTGAGCACTGAGCACCCTGAGCACTGAGTACTGAGCACTGAGCACCCTGAGTACTGAGCACCCAGCACCCCGAGTACTGAGCACCCAGCACCCCGAGCACTGAGCACCCAGCGCCCCGAGCACTGAGCACCCAGCACCCCGAGCACTGAGCACTGAGCACCCTGAGCACTGAGCAAACAGCACCCCGAGTACTGAGCACTGAGCACCCTGAGTACTGAGCACCAAGCACTCCGAGTACTGAGCACTGAGCACCCTGAGTACTGAGCACCCAGCACCCTGAGCACTGAGCTCCCAGCACCCTGAGTAATGAGCACTGAGATCCCTGAGTACTGAGCACCGAGCACCCTGAGTACTGAGCACCCAGCACCCTGATCACTGAGCACGGAGCACCCCGAGGACTGAGCACCGAGCACCCCGAGCACTGAGCACCCAGCACCCTGAGCACTGAGCACCCTGAGGACTGAGTACCCAGCACCCTGAGCACTGAGCACCCAGCACCCTGAGTACTGAGCACCGATCACCCTGAGCACTGAGCACCCAGGACCCCGAGCACTGAGCACCCAGCACCCTGAGTACAGAGCACCCAGCTCCCCGAGTACTGAGCACCCAGCACAGCGAGCACTGAGCAGCCAGCACCCTGAGTACTGAGCACCCTGAGTACGGAGCACCGATCACCCTGAGCACTGAGCACCCAGCACCCTGAGTACTGAGCACCCAGCACCCTGAGCACTGAGCACCAAGCACCCTGAGCACTGAGCAAACAGCACCCTGAGTACTGAGTACCCAGCACCCTGAGTACTGAGTACCCAGCACCCTGAGCACTGAGCACCCAGCACCCTGAGTACTGAGCACCGAGCACCCTGAGTACTGAGCACCCAGCATCCTTAGTACTGAGCACCCAGCACCCTGAGCACTGAGCACCCAGCACCCTGAGTACTGAGCACCCAGCACCACCCTCAGCACTGAGCACCCAGCACCCCGAGCACTGAGCACCCAGCACCCTGAGCACTGAGCACCCAGCACCCCGAGTACTGAGAACCCAGCACCCCGAGTACTGAGCACCGAGCACCCCGAGCACTAAGCACCCAGCACCCTGAGTACTGAGCACCCAGCACCCTGAGTACTGAGCACTGAGTACCCCGAGTACTGAGCACCCATCACCCCAAGCACTGAGCACCCAGCAACCTGAGTACTGAGAACAGATCACCCTGAGTACTGAGCACCCAGCACCCTGAGTACTGAGCCCCCAGCACCCTGAGTACTGAGCACCCAGCACCCCGAGCACTGAGCACTGAGCACCCAACAAACTGAGCACTGAGCACTGAGCACCCAGCACCCCGAGCACTGAGCACTCAGCACCCCGAGCACTGAGCACCCAGCACCCTGAGCACTGAACACCCAGCACCCTGAGCACTGAGCACCCAGCACCCTGAGTACTGAGCACCCAGCACCATGAGAACTGAGCACCCAGCACCCTGAGTACTGAGCACTCAGCACCCTGAGTACTGAGCACCGAGCACCCCGAGCACTGAGCACCCAGCACCCTGAGCACTGAGCACCCTGAGGACTGAGTACCCAGCACCCTGAGCACTGAGCACCCAGCACCCTGAGTACTGAGCACCGATCACCCTGAGCACTGAGCACCCAGGACCCCGAGCACTGAGCACCCATCACCCTGAGTACAGAGCACCCAGCTCCCCGAGTACTGAGCACCCAGCACAGCGAGCACTGAGCAGCCAGCACCCTGAGTACTGAGCACCCTGAGTACGGAGCACCGATCACCCTGAGCACTGAGCACCCAGCACCCTGAGTACTGAGCACCCAGCACCCTGAGCACTGAGCACCAAGCACCCTGAGCACTGAGCAAACAGCACCCTGAGTACTGAGTACCCAGCACCCTGAGTACTGAGCACCGAGCACCCTGAGTACTGAGCACCCAGCACCCTTAGTACTGAGCACCCAGCACCCTAAGCACTGAGCACCGAGCACCCGGAGTACTGAGCACCCAGCACCCCGAGTACTGAGCACCGAGCACCCCGAGCACTGAGCACCCAGCACCCTGAGTACTGAGCACCCAGCACCCTGAGTACTGAGCACTGAGCACCCCGAGTACTGAGCACCCATCACCCCGAGCACTGAGCACCCAGCACCCGGAGTACTGAGCACCCAGCACCCCGAGTACTGAGCACCGAGCACCCCGAGCACTGAGCACCCAGCCCCCTGAGTACTGAGCACCCAGCACCCTGAGTACTGAGCACTGAGCACCCCGAGTACTGAGCACCCATCACCCCGAGCACTGAGCACCCAGCAACCTGAGTACTGAGAACAGATCACCCTGAGTACTGAGCACCCAGCACCCTGAGTACTGAGCACCCAGCACCACCCTCAGCACTGAGCACCCAGCACCCCGAGCACTGAGCACCCAGCACCCTGAGCACTGAGCAAACAGCACCCCGAGAATGAGCACCCAGCACCCTGAGTACTGAGCACCCGGCACCCTGAGTACTGAGCACTAAGCACCCCGAGCACTGAGCGCCCAGCACCCCGAGCACGGAGCACCCAGGACCCCGAGCACTGAGTACTGAGCACCCAGCACCCTGAGTACTGAGCACCGAGCTCCCCGAGCACTGAGCACCCTGAGTACTGAGCACCCAGCACCCCGATCACTGAGCACCGAGCTCCCCGAGCACTGAGCACCCTGAGTACTGAGCACCCAGGACCCTGAGCACTGAGCACCGAGCACCCCGAGCACTGAGCACCCAGCACCCTGAGCACTCAGCACCTAGCACCCCGAGCACTGAGCACCCAGCACCCTGAGCACTGAGCACCCAGCACCCTGAGCATGGAGTACCCCGAGGACTGAGCACCCAGCACCCTTAGAACTGAGCACCCAGCACCTTGAGTACTGAGCACCGAGCACCTCGAGCACTAAGCACCCAGCACCCTGAGTACTGAGCACACAGCACCCTGAGTACTGAGCACCCAGCACCCCGAGCACGTAGCACCCAGCACCCTGAGTACTGAGCACCCAACACCCAGAGTACTGAGCACCCAGCACCCGGGTACTGAGCACCCAGCACCCCGAGCACTGAGCACCCAGCGCCCCGAGCACTGAGCACCCAGCACCCCGAGCACTGAGCACTGAGCACCCTGAGCACTGAGTACTGAGCACTGAGCACCCTGATTACTGAGCACCCAGCACCCCGAGTACTGAGCACCCAGCACCCCGAGCACTGAGCACCCAGCGCCCCGAGCACTGAGCACCCAGCACCCCGAGCACTGAGCACTGAGCACCCTGAGCACTGAGCAAACAGCACCCCGAGTACTGAGCACTGAGCACCCTGAGTACTGAGCACCAAGCACTCCGAGTACTGAGCACTGAGCACCCTGAGTACTGAGCACCCAGCACCCTGAGCACTGAGCTCCCAGCACCCTGAGTAATGAGCACTGAGATCCCTGAGTACTGAGCACCGAGCACCCTGAGTACTGAGCACCCAGCACCCTGATCACTGAGCACGGAGCACCCCGAGGACTGAGCACCGAGCACCCCGAGCACTGAGCACCCAGCACCCTGAGCACTGAGCACCCTGAGGACTGAGTACCCAGCACCCTGAGCACTGAGCACCCAGCACCCTGAGTACTGAGCACCGATCACCCTGAGCACTGAGCACCCAGGACCCCGAGCACTGAGCACCCAGCACCCTGAGTACAGAGAACCCAGCTCCCCGAGTACTGAGCACCCAGCACAGCGAGCACTGAGCAGCCAGCACCCTGAGTACTGAGCACCCTGAGTACGGAGCACCGATCACCCTGAGCACTGAGCACCCAGCACCCTGAGTACTGAGCACCCAGCACCCTGAGCACTGAGCACCAAGCACCCTGAGCACTGAGCAAACAGCACCCTGAGTACTGAGTACCCAGCACCCTGAGTACTGAGTACCCAGCACCCTGAGCACTGAGCACCCAGCACCCTGAGTACTGAGCACCGAGCACCCTGAGTACTGAGCACCCAGCACCCTTAGTACTGAGCACCCAGCACCCTGAGCACTGAGCACCCAGCACCCTGAGTACTGAGCACCCAGCACCACCCTCAGCACTGAGCACCCAGCACCCCGAGCACTGAGCTCCCAGCACCCTGAGCACTGAGCACCCAGCACCCCGAGTACTGAGCACCCAGCACCCCGAGTACTGAGCACCGAGCACCCCGAGCACTAAGCACCCAGCACCCTGAGTACTGAGCACCCAGCACCCTGAGTACTGAGCACTGAGTACCCCGAGTACTGAGCATACATCACCCCAAGCACTGAGCACCCAGCAACCTGAGTACTGAGAACAGATCACCCTGAGTACTGAGCACCCAGCACCCTGAGTACTGAGCCCCCAGCACCCTGAGTACTGAGCACCCAGCACCCCGAGCACTGAGCACTGAGCACCCAACAAACTGAGCACTGAGCACTGAGCACCCAGCACCCCGAGCACTGAGCACTCAGCACCCCGAGCACTGAGCACCCAGCACCCTGAGCACTGAACACCCAGCACCCTGAGCACTGAGCACCCAGCACCCTGAGTACTGAGCACCCAGCACCATGAGAACTGAGCACCCAGCACCCTGAGTACTGAGCACTCAGCACCCTGAGTACTGAGCACCGAGCACCCCGAGCACTGAGCACCCAGCACCCTGAGCACTGAGCACCCTGAGGACTGAGTACCCAGCACCCTGAGCACTGAGCACCCAGCACCCTGAGTACTGAGCACCGATCACCCTGAGCACTGAGCACCCAGGACCCCGAGCACTGAGCACCCAGCACCCTGAGTACAGAGCACCCAGCTCCCCGAGTACTGAGCACCCAGCACAGCGAGCACTGAGCAGCCAGCACCCTGAGTACTGAGCACCCTGAGTACGGAGCACCGATCACCCTGAGCACTGAGCACCCAGCACCCTGAGTACTGAGCACCCAGCAACCTGAGCACTGAGCACCAAGCACCCTGAGCACTGAGCAAACAGCACCCTGAGTACTGAGTACCCAGCACCCTGAGTACTGAGCACCGAGCACCCTGAGTACTGAGCTACCAGCACCCTTAGTACTGAGCACCCAGCACCCTAAGCACTGAGCACCCAGCACCCTGAGTACTGAGCACCCAGCACCACCCTCAGCACTGAGCACCCAGCACCCCGAGCACTGAGCACCCAGCACCCTGAGCACTGAGCACCCAGCACCCGGAGTACTGAGCACCCAGCACCCTGAGTACTGAGCCCCCAGCACCTTGAGTACTGAGCACCAAGCACCCCGAGCACTGAGCACCCAGCACCCCGAGAATGAGAACCCAGCACCCTGAGTACTGAGCACCCAGCACCCTGAGTACTGAGCACTAAGCACCCAGAGCACTGAGCGCCCAGCACCCCGAGCACGGAGCACCCAGGACCAGGAGCACTGAGTACTGAGCACCCAGCACCCTGAGTACTGAGCACAGAGCTCCCCGAGCACTGAGCACCCTGAGTACTGAGCACCCAGCACCCCGATCACTGAGCACCCAGCACCCTGAGTACTGAGCACCCAGCACCCTGAGTACAGAGCACCCAGCACCCTGAGAACTGAGCACCCAGCACCCTGAGCAATGAGCACCCAGCACCCCGAGCACGGAGCACCCAGCACCCAGTGTACTGAGCACCCAACACCCAGAGTACTGAGCACCCAGCACCCTGAGTACTGAGCACCCAGCACCCTGAGTACTGAGCACCCAGCACCCTGAGTACTGAGCCCCCAGCACCCTGAGTACTGAGCTCCCATCACCCCGAGCACTGAGCACCCAGCACCCCGAGAATGAGCAGCCAGCACCCTGAGTACTGAGCACCCAGCACCCTGAGTACTGAGCACTAAGCACCCAGAGCACTGAGCACCCAGCACCCCGAGCACGGAGCACCCAGGACCCTGAGCACTGAGTACTGAGCACCCAGCACCCTGAGTACTGAGCACAGAGCTCCCCGAGCACTGAGCACCCTGAGTACTGAGCACCCAGCACCCCGATCACTGAGCACCCAGCACCCTGAGTACTGAGCACCCAGCACCCTGAGTACTGAGCACCCAACACCCTGAGCACTGAGCACCCAGCACCCTGAGCAATGAGCACCCAGCACCCCGAGCACGGAGCACCCAGCACCCTGTGTACTGAGCACCCAACACCCAGAATACTGAGCACCCAGCACCCTGAGCACTGAGCACCCAGCACCCTGAGTACTGAGCACCCAGCACCCTGAGTACTGAACAACCAGCACACTGAGCACTGAGCACTGAGCACCCAGCACCCTGAGTACTGAGCAATAAGCACCCAGAGCACTGAGCACCCAGCGCCCTGAGCACTGAGCACCTAGCACCCTGAGCACTGAGCACCCAGCACCCTGAGCACTGAGCACCCAGCCCCCTGAGTACTGAGCACCCAGCACCATGAGTACTGAGCACCCAGCACCCTGAGTACTGAGCACTCAGCACCCTGAGTACTGAGCACTGAGCACCCCGAGCACTGAGCACCCAGCACCCTGAGCACTGAGCACCCTGAGGACTGAGCACCCAGCACCCTGAGCACTGAGCACCCAGCACCCTGAGTACTGAGCACCGATCACCCTGAGCACTGAGCACCCAGGACCCCGAGCACTGAGCACCCAGCACCCTGAGTACAGAGCATCCAGCAACCCGAGTACTGAGCACCCAGCACCCCGAGCACTGAGCACCCAGCACCCTGAGTACTGAGCATCCTGAGTACTGAGCACCGATCACCCTGAGCACTGAGCACCCAGCACCCTGAGTACTGAGCACCCAGCACCCTGAGCACTGAGCACCCAGCACCCTGAGCACTGAGCATCCAGCACAGTGAGTACTGAGCACCCAGCACACTGAGTACTGAGCACCCAGCACCCTTAGTACTGAGCACCCAGCACCCTGAGCACTGAGCACCCAGCACCCTGAGCACTGAGTACCCAGCACCCTGAGCACTGAGCACTCAGCACCCTGAGTACTGAGCACCGAGCACCCTGAGTACTGAGCACCCAGCACCCTTAGTACTGAGCACCCAGCACCCTGAGCACTGAGCACCCAGCACCCTGAGTACTGAGCACCCAGCACCACCCTCAGCACTGAGCACCCAGCACCCCGAGCACTGAGCACCCAGCACCCAGAGCACTGAGCACCCAGCACCCCGAGTACTGCGCACCCAGCACCCCGAGTACTGAGCACCGAGCACCCCGAGCACTGAACACCCAGCACCCTGAGTACTGACCACCCAGCACCCTGAGTACTGAGCACTGAGCACCCCGAGTACTGAGCACCCAGCACCCCGAGCACTGAGCACCCAGCAACCTGAGTACTGAGAACAGATCACCCTGAGTACTGAGCACCCAGCACCCTGAGTACTGAGCCCCCAGCACAATGATTACTGAGCACCCAGCACCCCGAGAACTGAGCAATAAGGACCCCGAGAATGAGCACCCAACACCCTGAGTACTGAGAACCGAGCACCCTGAGTACTGAGCACCTAGCACCCTGAGTACTGAGCCCCCAGCACCCTGAGTACTGAGCACCCAGCACCCTGAGCACTGAGCACCCAGCACCCCGAGAATGAGCACCCAGCACCCTGAGTACTGAGCACCCAGCACCCTGAGTACTGAGCACTAAGCACCCAGAGCACTGAGCACCCAGCACCCCGAGCACGGAGCACCCAGGACCCCGAGCACTGAGTACTGAGCACTGAGCACCCTGAGTACTGAGCACCCAGCACCCCGATCACTGAGCACCCAGCACCCTGAGCACTGAGCACCCAGCACCCTGAGCACTGAGCACCCAGCACCCTGAGTACTGAGCACCCAGCACGCTGAGTACTGAGCACCCAGCACCCCGAGCACTGAGCACCCAGCACCCTGAGTACTGAGCACTGAGCACCCAGCACCCCGAGCACTGAGGACCCAGCACCCTGTGTACTGAGCACTGAGCACCCTGAGTACTAAGCACCCAGCACCCTGAGTACTGAGCACCCAGCACCCCGAGTACTGAGCACTGAGCACCCTGAGAACTGAGCACCCAGCACCCTGAGCACTGAGCACTGAGAACCCTGAGTACTGAGCACCGAGCACCCTGAGTACTGAGCACCCAGCACCCTGAGCACTGAGCACGGAGCACCCCGAGGACTGAGCACCCAGCACCCTGAGCACTGAGCACCCAGCACCTTGAGTACTGAGCACCCAGCACCCTGAGCACTGAGCACACAGCACCCCGAGCACTGAGCACCCAGCACCCCGAGCACTGAGCACCCAGCACCCTGAGTACTGAGCACCAAACACCCAGAGTACTGAGCACCCAGCACCCTGAGCACTGAGCACTGAGCACCCAACACCCCGAGCACTGAGCACCCAGCACCCCGAGCACTGAGCACCCAGAACCCTGAGCACTGAGCACCCAGCACCCTGAGCACTGAGCAGCCAGCCCCCTGAGTACTGAGCACCCAGCACCATGAGTACTGAGCACCCAGCATCCTGAGTACTGAGCACTCAGCACCCTGAGTACTGAGCACCGAGCACCCCGAGCACTGAGCACCCAGCACTCTGAGCACTGAGCACCCTGAGGACTGCGCACCCAGCCCCCTGAGCACTGAGCATCCAGCACCCTGATACTGAGCACCCAGGACCCCGAGCACTGAGCACCCAGCACCCTGAGTACAGAGCACCCAGCACACCGAGTACTGAGCACCCAGCACCCCGAGCACTGAGCACCCAGCACCCTGATTACTGAGCACCCTGAGTACTGAGCACCGATCACCCTGAGCACTGAGCACCCAGCACCCTGAGTACTGAGCACCCAGCACCCTGAGCACTGAGCACCCAGCACCCTGAGCACTGAGCACCCAGCACAGTGAGTACTGAGCACCCAGCACCCTGAGTACTGAGTACCCAGCACCCTGAGCACTGAGCACCCAGCACCCTGAGTACTGAGCACCCAGCACCCTGAGTACTGAGCATCCAGTACCCTTAGTACTGAGCACCCAGCACCCTGAGCACTGAGCACCCAGCACCCTGAGTACTGAGCACCCAGCACCACCCTCAGCACTGAGCACCCAGCACCCCGAGCACTGAGCACCCAGCACCCTGAGCACTGAGCACCCAGCACCCCGAGTACTGAGCACCCAGCACCCCGAGTACTGAGCACCGAGCACCCCGAGCACTGAACACCCAGCACCCTGAGTACTGAGCACCCAGCACCCTGAGAACTGAGCACTGAGCACCCTGAGTACTGAGCACCCAGCACCCCGAGCACTGAGCACCCTGCAACCTGAGTACTGAGAACAGATCACCCTGAGTACTGAGCACCCAGCACCCGGAGTACTGAGCCACCAGCACCCTGAGTACTGAGCACCCAGCACCCCGAGCACTGAGCACTCATCACCGCGAGAATGAGCACCCAGCACCCTCAGTACTGAGAACCGAGCACCCTGAGTACTGAGCACCCAGCACCCTGAGTACTGAGCCCCCAGCACCCTGAGTACTGAGCACCCAGCACCCCGAGCACTGAGCACCCAGCACCCCGAGAATGAGCACCCAGCACCCTGAGTACTGAGCACCCAGCACCCTGAGTACTGAGCACTAAACACCCAGAGCACTGAGCGCCCAGCACCCCGAGCACGGAGCACCCAGGACCCCGAGCACTGAGTACTGAGCACCCAGCACCCTGAGTACTGAGCACCGAGCTCCCCGAGCACTGAGCACCCTGAGTACTGAGCACCCAGCACCCCGATCACTGAGCACCCAGCGCCCCGAGCACTGAGCACCCAGCACCCCGAGCACTGAGCACTGAGCACCCTGAGCACTGAGCAAACAGCACCCCGAGTACTGAGCACTGAGCACCCTGAGTACTGAGCACCAAGCACTCCGAGTACTGAGCACTGAGCACCCTGAGTACTGAGCACCCAGCACCCTGAGCACTGAGCACCCAGCACCCTGAGTAATGAGCACTGAGAACCCTGAGTACTGAGCACCGAGCACCCTGAGTACTGAGCACCCAGCACCCTGATCACTGAGCACGGAGCACCCTGAGGACTGAGCACCCGGCAACCTGAGCACTGAGCACCCAGCACCTTGAGTACTGAGCACCGAGCACCCCGAGAACTGAGCACCCTGAGTACTGAGCACAGAGCTCCCCGAGCACTGAGCACCCTGAGTACTGAGCACCCAGGACCCCGATCACTGAGCACCCAGCACCCTGTGTACTGAGCACCCAGCACCCTGAGTACTGAGCACCCAGCACCCTGAGCACTGAGCACCCAGCACCCTGAGCAATGAGCACCCAGCACCCCGAGCACGGAGCACCCAGCACCCTGTGTACTGAGCACCCAACACCCAGAGTACTGAGCACCCAGCACCCTGAGTACTGAGCACCCAGCACCCTGAGTACTGAGCACCCAGCACCCTGAGTACTGAGCCCCCAGCACCCTGAGTACTGAGCACCCAGCACCCCGAGCACTGAGCACCCAGCACCCCGAGAATGAGCACCCAGCACCCTGAGTACTGAGCACCCAGCACCCTGAGTACTGAGCACTAAGCACCCAGACCACTGAGCACCCAGCACCCCGAGCACGGAGCACCCAGGACCCTGAGCACTGAGTACTGAGCACCCAGCACCCTGAGTACTGAGCACAGAGCACCCAGCACCCTAAGTACTGAGCACCCAGCACCCTGAGCACTGAGCACCCAGCACCCTGAGTACTGAGCACCCAGCACCCTGAGTACTGAACAACCAGCACCCTGAGCACTCAGCACTGAGCACCCAGCACCCTAAGTACTGAGCACTAAGCACCCAGAGCACTGAGCACCCAGCGCCCCGAGCACTGAGCACCTAGCACCCTGAGCACTGAGCACCCAGCACCCTGAGCACTGAGCACCCAGCCCCCTGAGTACTGAGCACCCAGCACCATGAGTACTGAGCACCCAGCACCCTGAGTACTGAGCACTCAGCTCCCTGAGTACTGAGCACTGAGCACCCCGAGCACTGAGCACCCAGCACCCTGAGCACTGAGCACCCTGAGGACTGAGCACCCAGCACCCTGAGCACTGAGCACCGAGCCCCCTGAGTACTGAGCACCGATCACCCTGAGCACTGAGCACCCAGGACCCCGAGCACTGAGCACCCAGCACCCTGAGTACAGAGCATCCAGCACCCCGAGTACTGAGCACCCAGCACCCTGAGCACTGAGCACCCAGCACCCTGAGTACTGAGCATCCTGAGTACTGAGCACCGATCACCCTGAGCACTGAGCACCCAGCACCCTGAGTACTGAGCAGCCAGCACCCTGAGCACTGAGCACCCAGCACCCTGAGCACTGAGCACCCAGCACAGTGAGTACTGAGCACCCAGCACCCTGAGTACTGAGTACCCAGCACCCTGAGCACTGAGCACTCAGCACCCTGAGTACTGAGCACCGAGCACCCTGAGTACTGAGCACCCAGCACCCTTAGTACTGAGCACCCAGCACCCTGAGCACTGAGCACCCAGCACCCTGAGTACTGAGCACCCAGCACCACCCTCAGCACTGAGCACCCAGCACCCCGAGCACTGAGCACCCAGCACCCCGAGTACTGCGCACCCAGCACCCCGAGTACTGAGCACCGAGCACCCCGAGCACTGAACACCCAGCACCCTGAGTACTGAGAACAGATCACCCTGAGTACTGAGCACCCAGCACCCTGAGTACTGAGCCCCCAGCACCCTGAGTACTGAGCACCCAGCACACCGAGCACTGAGCACCCAGCACCCCGAGAATGAGCACCCAGCACCCTGAGTACTGAGCACCCAGCACCCTGAGTACTGAGCACTAAACACCCAGAGCACTGAGCGCCCAGCACCCCGAGCACGGAGCACCCAGGACCCCGAGCACTGAGTACTGAGCACCCAGCACCCTGAGTACTGAGCACCGAGCTCCCCGAGCACTGAGCACCCTGAGTACTGAGCACCCAGCACCCCGATCACTGAGCACCCAGCGCCCCGAGCACTGAGCACCCAGCACCCTGAGCACTGAGCAAACAGCACCCCGAGTACTGAGCACTGAGCACCCTGAGTACTGAGCACCAAGCACTCCGAGTACTGAGCACTGAGCACCCTGAGTACTGAGCACCCAGCACCCTGAGCACTGAGCACCCAGCACCCTGAGTAATGAGCACTGAGAACCCTGAGTACTGAGCACCGAGCACCCTGAGTACTGAGCACCCAGCACCCTGATCACTGAGCACGGAGCACCCTGAGGACTGAGCACCCGGCACCCTGAGCACTGAGCACCCAGCACCTTGAGTACTGAGCACCGAGCACCCCGAGCACTGAGCACCCAGCACCCTGAGTACTGAGCACCCTGCACCCTGAGCACAGAGCACCCAGCACCCTGAGCACTGAGCACGCAGCACCCCGAGCACTGAGCACCCAGCACCCTGAGTACTGAGCACAGAGCACCCTGAGCACTGAGCACCCAAAACTCTGAGCACTGAGCACCCAGCACGCTGAGTACTGAGCACTGAGCACACAGCACCCTGAGTACTGAGCAACCAGCACCTCGTGCACTAAGCACCCAGCGCCCTGAGCACTGAGCACCCAGCACCCCGAGCACTGAGCACTGAGCACACTGAGCACTGAGCACCCAGCACCCTGAGTACTGAGCACTGAGCACCCTGAGTACTGAGCACCCAGCACCCTGAGCACTGAGCACCCAGCACCCTGAGTACTGAGCACCCAGCACCACCCTCAGCACTGAGCACCCAGCACCCCGAGCACTGAGCACCCAGCACCCAGAGCACTGAGCACCCAGCACCCCGAGTACTGCGCACCCAGCACCTCGAGTACTGAGCACCGAGCACCCCGAGCACTGAACACCCAGCACCCTGAGTACTGAGCACCCAGCACCCTGAGTACTGAGCACTGAGCACCCCGAGTACTGAGCACCCAGCACCCCGAGCACTGAGCACCCAGCAACCTGAGTACTGAGAACAGATCACCCTGAGTACTGAGCACCCAGCACCCTGAGTACTGAGCCCCCAGCACCCTGAGTACTGAGCACCCAGCACCCTGAGCACTGAGCACTCAGCACCCCGAGAATGAGCACCCAACACCCTGAGTACTGAGAACCGAGCACCCTGAGTACTGAGCACCCAGCACCCTGAGTACTGAGCCCCCAGCACACTGAGTACTGAGCACCCAGCACCCCGAGCACTGAGCACCCAGCACCCCGAAAATGAGCACCCAGCACCCTGAGTACTGAGCACCCAGCACCCTGAGTACTGAGCACTAAGCACCCAGAGCACTGAGCACCCAGCACCCCGAGCACGGAGCACCCAGGACCCCGAGCACTGAGTACTGAGCACTGAGCACCCTGAGTACTGAGCACCCAGCACCCCGATCACTGAGCACCCAGCACCCTGAGAACTGAGCACCCAGCACCCTGAGCACTGAGCACCCAGCACCCTGAGTACTGAGCACCCAGCACGCTGAGTACTGAGCACCCAGCACCCCGAGCACTGAGCACCCAGCACCCTGAGTACTGAGCACTGAGCACCCACAACCCCGAGCACTGAGGACCCAGCACCCTGTGTACTGAGCACGGAGCACCCTGAGTACTAAGCACCCAGCACCCTGAGTACTGAGCACCCAGCACCCCGAGTACTGAGCACTGAGCACCCTGAGCACTGAGCACCCAGCACCCTGAGCACTGAGCACTGAGAACCCTGAGTACTGAGCACCGAGCACCCTGAGTACTGAGCACCCAGCACCCTGAGCACTGAGCACGGAGCACCCCGAGGACTGAGCACCCAGCACCCTGAGCACTGAGCACCCAGCACCTTGAGTACTGAGCACCCAGCACCCTGAGCACTGAGCACACAGCACCCCGAGCACTGAGCACCCAGCACCCCGAGCACTGAGCACCCAGCACCCTGAGTACTGAGCACCCAACACCCAGAGTACTGAGCACCCAACACCCTGAGCACTCAGCACCCAGCACGCTGAGTACTGAGCACCCAGCACCCTGAGTACTGAGCACCCAGCACCCTGAGCACTGAGCACTGAGCACCCAACACCCTGAGCACTGAGCACTGAGCACCCATCACCCCGAGCACTGAGCACCCAGCACCCCGAGCACTGAGCACCCAGAACCCTGAGCACTGAGCAGCCAGCCCCCTGAGTACTGAACACCCAGCACCATGAGTACTGAGCACCAAGCATCCTGAGTACTTAGCACTCAGCACCCTGAGTACTGAGCACCGAGCACCCCGAGCACTGAGCACCCAGCACTCTGAGCACTGAGCACCCTGAGGACTGCGCACCCAGCACCCTGAGCACTGAGCACCCAGCACCCTGAGTACAGAGCACCCAGCACCCCGAGTACTGAGCACCCAGCACCCCGAGCACTGAGCACCCAACACCCTGAGTACTGAGCACCCTGAGTACTGAGCACCGATCACCCTGAGCACTGAGCACCCAGCACCCTGAGTACTGAGCACCCAGCACCCTGAGCACTGAGCACCCAGCACCCTGAGCACTGAGCACCCAGCACAGTGAGTACTGAGCACCCAGCACCCTGAGTACTGAGTACCCAGCACCCTGAGCACTGAGCACCCAGCACCCTGAGTACTGAGCACCCAGCACCCTGAGTACTGAGCACCCAGCACCCTTAGTACTGAGCACCCAGCACCCTGAGCACTGAGCACCCAGCACCCTGAGTACTGAGCACCCAGCACCACCCTCAGCACTGAGCACCCAGCACCCCGAGCACTGAGCACGAAGCACCCTGAGCACTGAGCACCCAGCACCCCGAGTACTGAGCACCCAGCACCCCGAGTACTGAGCACCGAGCACCCCGAGCACTGAACACCCAGCACCCTGAGTACTGAGCGCGAAGCACCCTGAGCACTGAGCACTGAGCACCCCGAGTACTGAGCACCCAGCACCCCGAGCACTGAGCACCCTGCAACCTGAGTACTGAGAACAGATCACCCTGAGTACTGAGCACCCAGCACCCTGAGTACTGAGCCACCAGCACCCTGAGTACTGAGCACCCAGCACCCCGAGCACTGAGCACCCAGCACCCCGAGAATGAGCACCCAGCACCCTCAGTACTGAGAACCGAGCACCCTGAGTACTGAGCACCCAGCACCCTGAGTACTGAGCCCCCAGCACCCTGAGTACTGAGCACCCAGCACCCCGAGCACTGAGCACCCAGCACCCCGAGAATGAGCACGCAGCACCCTGAGTACTGAGCACCCAGCACCCTGAGTACTGAGCAGTAAACACCCAGAACACAGAGCGCCCAGCACCCCGAGCACGGAGCACCCAGGACCCCGAGCACTGAATACTGAGCACCGAGCTCCCCGAGCACTGAGCACCCTGAGTACTGAGCACCCAGCACCCCGATCACTGAGCACCCAGCGCCCCGAGCACTGAGCACCCAGCACCCCGAGCACTGAGCACTGAGCACCCTGAGTACTGAGCACCAACCACTCCGAGTACTGAGCACTGAGCACCCTGAGTACTGAGCACCCAGCACCCTGAGCACTGAGCACCCAGCACCCTGAGTAATGAGCACTGAGAACCCTGAGTACTGAGCACCGAGCACCCTGAGTACTGAGCACCCAGCACCCTGATCACTGAGCACGGAGCACCCCGAGGACTGAGCACCCGGCACCCTGAGCACTGAGCACCCAGCACCTTGATTACTGAGCACCGAGCACCCCGAGCACTGAGCACCCAGCACCCTGAGTACTGAGCACCCAGCACCCTGAGCACAGAGCACCCAGCACCCTGAGCACTGAGCACGCAGCACCCCGAGCACTGAGCACCAAGCACCCTGAGTACTGAGCACAGAGCACCCTGAGCACTGAGCACCCAACACTCTGAGCACTGAGCACACAGCACCCTGAGTACTGAGCAACCAGCACCTCGAGCACTGAGCACCCCGCGCCCCCAGCACTGAGCACCCAGCACCCCGAGCACTGAGCACTGAGCACACTGAGCACTGAGCACCCAGCACCCTGAGTACTGAGCACTGAGCACCCTGAGTACTGAGCACCCAGCACCCCGAGTACTGAGCACTGAGCACCCTGAGTACTGAGCACCCAGCACCCTGAGCACTGAGAACCCTGAGTACTGAGCACCGAGCACCCTGAGTACTGAGCACCCAGCACTCTGAGCACTGAGCATGGAGCACCCCGAGGACTGAGCGCACAGCACCCTGAGCACTGAGCACCCAGCACCTTGAGTACTGAGCACCGAGCACCCCGAGCACTGAGCACCCAGCACCCTGAATACTGAGCACCCGGCAACCTGAGTACTGAGCACCCAGCACCCCGAGCACTGAGCACCCAGCACCCCGAGCACTGAGCACCCAGCACCCTGAGTACTGAGCACCCAACACCCAGAGTCCTGAGCACCCAGCACCCTGAGCACTGAGCACCCAGCACCCTGAGTACTGAGCACCCAGGACCCTGAGTACTGAGCACCCAGCACCCTGAGCACTGAGCACCCAACAAACTGAGCACTGAGCACTGAGCACCCAGCACCCCGAGCACTGAGCACCCAGCACCCTGAGCACTGAGCACCCAGCACCCTGAGCACTGAGCACCCAGCCCCCTGAGTACTGAGCACCCAGCACCATGAGAACTGAGCACCCAGCAACCTGAGTACTGAGCACTCAGCACCCTGAGTACTGAGCACCGAGCACCCCGAGCACTGAGCACCCAGCACCCTGAGCACTGAGCACCCTGAGGACTGAGTACCCAGCACCCTGAGCACTGAGCACCCAGCACCCTGAGTACTGAGCACCGATCACCCTGAGCACTGAGCACCCAGGACCCCGAGCACTGAGCACCCAGCACCCTGAGTACAGAGCACCCAGCTCCCCGAGTACTGAGCACCCAGCACAGCGAGCACTGAGCAGCCAGCACCCTGAGTACTGAGCACCCTGAGTACGGAGCACCGATCACCCTGAGCACTGAGCACCCAGCACCCTGAGTACTGATCACCCAGCACCCTGAGCACTGAGCACCAAGCACACTGAGCACTGAGCAAACAGCACCCTGAGTACTGAGTACCCAGCACCCTGAGTACTGAGTACCCAGCACCCTGAGCACTGAGCACCCAGCACCCTGAGTACTGAGCACCGAGAACCCTGAGTACTGAGCACCCAGCACCCTTAGTACTGAGCACCCAGCACCCTGAGTACTGAGCACCCAGCACCACCCTCAGCACTTAGCACCCAGCACCCCGAGCACTGAGCACCCAGCACCCTGAGCACTGAGCACCCAGCACCCCGAGTACTGAGTACCCAGCACCCCGAGTACTGAGCACCGAGCACCCCGAGCACTGAGCACCCAGCACCCTGAGTACTGAGCACCCAGCACCCTGAGTACTGAGCACTGAGCACCCCGAGTACTGAGCACCCATCACCCCGAGCACTGAGCACCCAGCAACCTGAGTACTGAGAACAGATCACCCTGAGTACTGAGCACCCAGCACCCTGAGTACTGAGCCCCCAGCACCCTGAGTACTGAGCACCCAGCACCCCGAGCACTGAGCACCCAGCACCCCGAGAATGAGCACCCAGCACCCTGAATACTGAGAACCGCGCACCCTGAGTACTGAGCACCCAGCACCCTGAGTACTGAGCCCCCAGCACCCTGAGTACTGAGCACCAAACACCCCGAGCACTGAGCACCCAGCACCCCGAGAATGAGCACCCAGCACCCTGAGTACTGAGCACCCAGCACCCTGAGTACTGAGCACTAAGCACCCAGAGCACTGAGCACCCAGCACCCCGAGCACGGAGCACCCAGGACCCCGAGCACTGAGTACTGAGCACCCAGCACCCTGAGTACTGAGCACAGAGCTCCCCGAGCACTGAGCACCCTGAGTACTGAGCACCCAGCACCCCGATCACTGAGCACCCAGCACCCTGAGTACTGAGCACCCAGCACCCTGAGTACTGAGCACCCAGCACCCTGAGCACTGAGCACCCAGCACCCTGAGCAATGAGCACCCAGCACCCTGAGCACGGAGCACCCAGCACCCTGTGTACTGAGCACCCAACACCCAGAGTACTGAGCACCCAGCACACTGAGTACTGAGCACCCAGCACCCTGAGTACTGAGCACCCAGCACCCTAAGTACTGAGCCCCCAGCACCCTGAGTACTGAGCACCCAGCACCCCGAGCACTGAGCAGCCAGCACCCCGAGAATGAGCACCCAGCACCCTGAGTACTGAGCACCCAGCACCCTGAGTACTGAGCACTAAGAACCCAGAGCACTGAGCACCCAGCACCCCGAGCACGGAGCACCCAGGACCCTGAGCACTGAGTACTGAGCACCCAGCACCCTGAGAACTGAGCACCCAACACCCAGAGTACTGAGCACCCAGCACCCTGAGCACTGAGCACCCAGCACCCCGAGCACGGAGCACCCAGGACCCTGAGCACTGAGTACTGAGCACCCAGCACCCTGTGTACTGAGCACCCAACACCCAGAGTACTGAGCACCCAGCACCCTGAGCACTGAGCACCCAGCACCCTGAGAACTGAGCACCCAGCACCCTGAGTACTGAACAACCAGCACCCTGAGCACTGAGCACTGAGCACCCAGCACCCTGAGTACTGAGCACTAAGCACCCAGAGCACTGAGCACCCAGCGCCCCGAGCACTGAGCACCCAGCACCCCGAGCACTGAGCACTGAGCACCCTGAGCACTGAGCACCCAGCACCCCGAGTACTGAGCACTGAGCACCCTGAGTACTGAGCACCAAGCACTCCGAGTAGTGAGCACTGAGCACCCTGAGTACTGAGCACCCAGCACCCTGAGTACTGAGCACCCAACACCGAGAGTACTGAGCACCCAGCACCCTGAGTACTGAGCACCCAGCACCCTGAGTACTGAACACCCAGGACCCTGAGCACTGAGCACTGAGCACCCTGAGCACTGAGTACTGAGCACTGAGCACCCTGAGCACTGGGCACCCAGCACCCCGAGTACTGAGCACCCAGCACCCCGAGCACTGAGCACCCAGCGCCCCGAGCACTGAGCACCCAGCACCCAGAGCACTGAGCACCCAGCACCCCGAGCACTGAGCACCCAGCGCCCCGAGCACTGAGCACCCAGCACCCCGAGCACTGAGCACTGAGCACCCTGAGCACTGAGCACCAAGCACCCCGCGTACTGAGCACTGAGCACACTGAGTACTGAGCACCAAGCACTCCGAGTACTGAGCACTGAGCATCCTGAGTACTGAGCACCCAGCACCCTGAGCACTGAGCACCCAGCACACTGAGAACTGAGCACCCAGCACCCCGAGTACTGAGCACGCAGAACTCTGAGCACTGAGCACCCAGCTCCCCGAGCACTGAGCACTGAGCACCCTGAGCAGTGAGCACCCAGCACCCCGAGTGCTGAGCACTGAGCACCCTGAGCACTGAGCACCCAGCACCCCGAGTGCTGAGCACTGAGCACCCTGAGAACTGAGCACCCAGCACCCTGAGCACTGAGCACTGAGAATCCTAAGTACTGAGCACCGAGCACCCTGAGTACTGAGCACCCAGCACCCTGAGCACTGAGCACGGAGCACCCCGAGGACTGAGCACCCAGCACCCTGAGCACTGAGCACCCAGCACCTTGAGTACTGAGCACCGAGCACCCCGAGCACTGAGCACCCAGCACCCTGAATAATAAGCACCCAGCTCCCTGAGCACTGAGCACCCAGCACCCCGAGCACTGAGCACCCAGCACCCCGAGCACTGAGCCCCCAGCACCCTGAGTACTGAGCATCCAACACCCAGAGTACTGAGCACCCAGCACCCTGAGCACTGAGCACCCAGCACCCTGAGTACTGAGCACCCAGCACCCTGAGTACTGAGCACCTAGCACCCTGAGCACTGAGCACCCAGCACCCTGAGCACTGAGCACTGAGCACCCAACACTCTGAGCACTGAGCACTGAGCACCCAGCACCCCGAGCACTGAGCACCCAGCACCCCGAGCACTGAGCACCTAGCACCCTGAGCACTGAGCACCCAGCACCCTGAGCACTGAGCACCCAGCCCCCTGAGTACTGAGCACCCAGCACCATGAGTACTGAGCACCCAGCACCCTGAGTACTGAGCACTCAGCACCCTGAGTACTGAGCACCGAGCACCCCGAGCACTGAGCACCCAGCACCCTAAGCACTGAGCACCCTGAGGACTGAGCACCCAGCACCCTGAGCACTGAGCACCCAGCACCCTGAGTACTGAGCACCGATCACCCTGAGCACTGAGCACCCAGGACCCCGAGCACTGAGCACCCAGCACCCTGAGTACAGAGCTTCCAGCACCCCGAGTACTGAGCACCCAGCACCCCGAGCACTGAGCACCCAGCACCCTGAGTACTGAGCATCCTGAGTACTGAGCACCGATCACCCTGAGCACTGAGCACCCAGCACCCTGAGTACTGAGCACCCAGCACCCTGAGCACTGAGCACTCAGCACCCTGAGTACTGAGCACCGAGCACCCTGAGTACTGAGCACCCAGCACCCTTAGTACTGAGCACCCAGCACCCTGAGCACTGAGCACCCAGCACCCTGAGTACTGAGCACCCAGCATGACCCTCAGCACTGAGCACCCAGCACCCCGAGCACTGAGCACACAGCACCCAGAGCACTGAGCACTCAGCACCCCGAGTACTGCGCACCCAGCACCCCGAGTACTGAGCACCGAGCACCCCGAGCACTGAACACCCAGCACCCTGAGTACTGAGCACCCAGCACCCTGAGTACTGAGCACTGAGCACCCCGAGTACTGAGCACCCAGCACCCCGTGCACTGAGCACCCAGCAACCTGAGTACTGAGAACCGAGCACCCTGAGTACTGAGCACCGAGCACCCTGAGTACTGAGCCCCCAGCACCCTGAGTACTGAGCACCCAGCACCCCGAGCGCTGAGCACTCAGCACCCCGAGAATGAGCACCCAGCAGCCTGAGTACTGAGCCCCCAGCACCTTGAGTACTGAGCACCCAGCACCCTGAGCACTGAGCACCCAGCACCCCGAGAATGAGCACCCAGCACCCTGAGTACTGAGCACCAAGCACCCTGAGTACTGAGCACTAAGCACCCAGAGCACTGAGCACCCAGCACCCCGAGCACGGAGCACCCAGGACCCCGAGCACTGAGTACTGAGCACTGAGCACCCTGAGTACTGAGCACCCAGCACCCCGATCACTGAGCACCCAGCACCCCGAGCACTGAGCACCCAGCACCCTGAGTACTGAGCACTGAGCACCCAGCACCCCGAGCACTGAGGACACAGCACCCTGTGTACTGAGCACTGAGCACCCTGAGTACTAAGCACCCAGCACCCTGAGTACTGAGCACCCAGCACCCCGAGTACTGAGCACTGAGCACCCTGAGAACTGAGCACCCAGCACCATGAGCACTGAGCACTGAGAACCCTGAGTACTGAGCACCGAGCACCCTGAGTACTGAGCACCCAGCACCCTGAGCACTGAGCACGTAGCACCCCGAGGACTGAGCACCCAGCATCCTGAGCACTGAGCACCCAGCACCTTGAGTACTGAGCACCCAGCACCCTGAGCACTGAGCACACAGCACCCCGAGCACTGAGCACCCAGCACCCCGAGCACTGAGCACCCAGCACCCTGAGTACTGAGCACCCAACACCCAGAGTACTGAGCACCCAGCACCCTGAGCATTCAGCACCCAGCACCCTGAGTACTGAACACCCAGCACCCTGAGTACTAAGCACCCAGCACCCTGAGCACTGAGCACTGAGCACCCAACACCCTGAGCACTGAGCACTGAGCACCCATTACCCCGAGCACTGAGCACCCAGCACCCCGAGCACTGAGCACCCAGAACCCTGAGCACTGAGCACCCAGCACCCTGAGCACTGAGCAGCCAGCCCCCTGAGTACTGAGCACCCAGCACCATGAGTACTGAGCACCCAGCATCCTGAGTACTGAGCACTCAGCACCCTGAGTACTGAGCACCGAGCACCCCGAGCACTGAGCACCCAGCACTCTGAGCACTGAGCACCCTGAGGACTGCGCACCCAGCACCCTGAGCACTGAGCATCCAGCACCCTGAGACTGAGCACCCAGGACCCCGAGCACTGAGCACCCAGCACCCTGAGTACAGAGCACTCAGCACCCCGAGTACTGAGCACCCAGCACCCCGAGCACTGAGCACCCAGCACCCTGAGTACTGAGCACCCTGAGTACTGAGCACCGATCACCCTGAGCACTGAGCACCCAGCACCCTGAGTACTGAGCACCCAGCACCCTGAGAACTGAGCACCCAGCACCCTGAGCACTGAGCACCCAGCACAGTGAGTACTGAGCACCCAGCACCCTGAGTACTGAGTACCCAGCACCCTGAGCACTGAGCACCCAGCACCCTGAGTACTGAGCACCCAGCACCCTGAGTACTGAGCACCCAGCACCCTTAGTACTGAGCACCCAGCACCCTGAGCACTGAGCACCCAGCACCCTGAGTACTGAGCACCCAGCACGACCCTCAGCACTGAGCACCCAGCACCCCGAGCACTGAGCACCCAGCACCCTGAGCACTGAGCACACAGCATCCCGAGTACTGAGCACGCAGCACCCCGAGTACTGAGCACCGAGCACCCCGAGCACTGAACACCCAGCACCCTGAGTACTGAGCACCCAGCACCCTTAGTACTGAGCAAGCAGCACCCTGAGCACTGAGCACCCTGCAACCTGAGTACTGAGAACAGATCACCCTGAGTACTGAGCACCCAGCACCCTGAGTACTGAGCCACCAGCACCCTGAGTACTGAGCACCCATCACCCCGAGCACTGAGCACCCAGCACCCCGAGAATGAGCACCCAGCACCCTCAGTACTGAGAACCGAGCACCCTGATTACTGAGCACCCAGCACCCTGAGTACTGAGCCCCCAGCACCCTGAGTACTGAGCACCCAGCACCCCGCGCACTGAGCACCCAGCACCCCGAGAATGAGCACCCAGCACCCTGAGTACTGAGCACCCAGCACCCTGAGTACTGAGCACTAAACACCCAGAGCACTGAGCGCCCAGCACCCCGAGCACGGAGCACCCAGGACCCCGAGCACTGAGTACTGAGCACCCAGCACCCTGAGTACTGAGCACCGAGCTCCCCGAGCACTGAGCACCCTGAGTACTGAGCACCCAGCACCCCGATCACTGAGCACCCAGCACCCTGATCACTGAGCACCCAGCACCCTGAGCACTGAGCACCCAGCACCCTGAGTACTGAGCACGGAGCACGCTGATTACTGAGCACCCAGCACCCCGAGCACTGAGCACCCAGCACCCTGAGTACTGAGCACTGAGCACCCAGCACCCCGAGCACTGAGCACCCAGCACCCTGTGTACTGAGCACTGAGCACCCTGAGTACTAAGCACCCTGCACCCTGAGTACTGAGCACCCAGGACCCTGAGCACTGAGCACCGAGCACCCTGAGTACTGAGCACCCAGCACCCTGAGCACTGAGCACCGAGCACCCCGAGCACTGAGCACCCAGCACCCTGAGCACTCAGCACCCAGCACCCCGAGCACTGAGCAACCAGCACCCTGAGCACTGAGCACCCAGCACCCTGAGCATGGAGCACCCCGAGGACTGAGCACCCAGCACCCTGAGAACTGAGCACCCAGCACCTTGAGTACTGAGCACCGAGCACCTCGAGCACTAAACACCCAGCACCCTGAGTACTGAGCACCCAGCACCCTGAGCACTGAGCACCCAGCACCCTGAGCACTGAGCACCCAGCACCCCGAGCACGGAGCACCCAGCACCCTTAGTACTGAGCACCCAACACCCAGATTACTGAGCACCCAGCACCCTGAGCACTGAGCACCCAGCACACTGAGTACTGAGCACCCAGCACCCTGAGTACTGGACACCCAGCACCCTGAGCACTGAGCACTGAGCACCCTGAGCACTGAGTACTGAGCACTGAGCACCCTGAGTACTGAGCACCCAGCACCCCGTGTACTGAGCACCCAGCACCCCGAGCACTGAGCACCCAGCGCCCCGAGCACTGAGCACCCAGCACCCCGAGCACTGAGCACTGAGCACACTGAGCACTGAGCACCCAGCACCCCGAGTACTGAGCACTGAGCACCCTGAGTACTGAGCACCAAGCACTCCGAGTACTGAGCACTGAGCACCCTGAGTACTGAGCACCCAGCACCCTGAGCACTGAGCACCCAGCACTCTGAGTACTGAGCACAGAGCACCCTGAGCACTGAGCACCCAGCACCCTGAGTACTGAGCAACCAGCACCCTGAGCACTGAGCACTGAGCACCCAGCACCCTGAGCACTGAGCACTGAGCACCCAGCAATACAGCCCTGAGCACCCAGCACCCCGAGCACTGAGCACCCAGCACCCTGAGCACTGAGCACCCAGCACCCTGAGCATTGAGCACCCAGGACCCTGAGTACTGAGCACCCAGCACCCTGAGTAATGAGCACCCAGCACCCTGAGTACTGAGCACTCAGCACCCTGAGTACTGAGCACCGAGCACCCCGAGCACTGAGCACCCAGCACCCTGAGCACTGCGCACCCGGAGGACTGAGCACCCAGCACCCTGAGCACTGAGCACCGATCACCCTGAGCACTGAGCACCCAGCACCCCGAGCACTGAGCACCCAGCACCCTGAGTACTGAGCACCCAGCACCCCGAGTACTGAGCACACAGCACCCTCAGTACTGAGCACCCAGCACCCCGAGCACTGAGCACCCAGCACCCTGAGTACTGAGCACCCTGAGTACTGAGCACTGAGCACCGAGCACCCTGAGTACTGAGCACCCTGAGGACTGAGCACCCAGCACCCTGAGCACTGAGCACCCAGCACCCTTATTACTGAGCACTGATCACCCTGAGCACTGAGCACCCAGCACCCCGAGCACTGAGCACCCAGAACCCTGAGTACTGAGCACCCAGCACCCCGAGCACTGAGCACCCAGAACCCTGAGTACTGAACACCCAGCACCCTGAGCACTGAGCACCCAGCACCCTGAGCACTGAGCACTGAGCACCCAGCACCCCGAGCACTGAGCACCCAGCACGCTGAGCACCCAGAACCCTGAGCACTGAGCACCCTGAGCACTGAGCACCCTGAGCACTGAGCACTGATCACCCAGCACCCTGAGTACTGAGCACCCAACACTCTGAGCACTGAGCACCCAGCACGCTGAGTACTGAGCACTGAGCACACAGCACCCTGAGTACTGAGCAACCAGCACCACGAGCACTGAGCACCCAGCGCCCTTAGTACTGAGCACTGATCACCCTGAGCACTGAGCACCCAGAACCCCGAGCACTGAGCACCCAGAACCCTGAGTACTGAGCACCCAGCACCCTGAGCACTGAGCACCGAGAACACTGAGTACTGAGCACTGAGCACCCAGCACCCCGAGCACTGAGCACCCAGAACCCTGAGTACTGAGCACCCAGCACCCTGAGCACTGAGCACCCAGCACCCTGAGCACTGAGCACTGAGCACCCAGCACCCCGAGCACTGAGCACCCAGCACCCTGAGCACCCAGAACCCTGAGCACTGAGCACCCTGAGCACTGAGCACCCTGAGTACTGAGCACTGAGCACACAGCACCCTGAGTACTGAGCAACCAGCACCTCGAGCACTGAGCACCCAGCGCCCCGAGCACTGAGCACCCAGCACCCCGAGCACTGAGCACTGAGCACACTGAGCACTGAGCACCCAGCACCCCGAGTACTGAGCACTGAGCACCCTGAGTACTGAACACCCAGCACCCCGAGTACTGAGCACTGAGCACCCTGAGTACTTAGCACCCAGCACTCTGAGCACTGAGAACCCGGAGTACTGAGCACCAAGCAACCTGAGACCTGAGCACCCAGCACCCTGAGCACTGAGCACGGAGCACCCCGCGGAGTGAGCACCCAGCACGCTGAGCACTGAGCACCCAGCACCTTGAGTACTGAGCACCGAGCACCCCGAGCACTGAGCACCCAGCACGCTGAATACTGAGCACCCAGCACCCTGAGCACTGATCACCCAGCACCCCGAGCACTGAGCACCCAGCACCCCTAGCACTGAGCACCCATCACCCTGAGTACTGAGCACCCAACACCCAGAGTCCTGAGCACCCAGCACCCTGAGCACTGATCACCCAGCACCCTGAGTCCTGAGCACCCAGCACCCTGAGCACTGAGCACTGAGCACCCAACACCCTGAGCACTGAGCACTGAGCACCCAGCACCCCGAGCACTGAGCGCCCAGCACCCCGCACACTGAGCACCCAGCACCCTGAGCACTGAGCACCCAGCACCCTGAGTACTGAGCACCCAGCACCATGAGTACTGAGCACCCAGCACCCTGAGTACTGAGCACTCAGCACCCTGAGTACTGAGCACCGAGCACCCCGAGCACTGAGCACCCAGCACCCTGAGCACTGAGCACCCGGAGGACTGAGCACCCAGCACCCTGAGCACCGATCACCCTGAGCACTGAGCACCCAGCACCCCAAGCACTGAGCACCCAGCACCCTGAGTACTGAGCACCCAGCACCCCGAGTACTGAGCACCCAGCACCCTGAGTACTGAGCACCCAGCACCCTGAGCACTGAGCACCCAGCACCCTGAGTACTGAGCACCCTGAGTACTGAGCACTGAGCACCGAGCACCCTGAGTACTGAGCACCCTGAGGACTGAGCACCCAGCACCCTGAGCACTGAGCACCCAGCACCCTTAGTACTGAGCACTGATCACCCTGAGCACTGAGCACCCAGCACCCCGAGCACTGAGCACCCAGAACCCTGAGTACTGAGCACCCAGCACCCTGAGCACTGAGCACCGAGCACCCTGAGTACTGAACACCCAGCACCCTGAGCACTGAGCACTGAGCACCCAGCACCCTGAGCACTGAGCACTGAGCACCCAGCACCCCGAGCACTGAGCACCCAGCACCCTGAGCACCCAGCACCCTGAGCACTGAGCACCCTGAGCACTGAGCACCCTGAGCACTTAGCACTGAGCACCCAGCACCCTGAGTACTGAGCACCCAACACTCTGAGCACTGAGCACCCAGCACGCTGAGTACTGAGCACTGAGCACACAGCACCCTGAGTACTGAGCAACCAGCACCTCGAGCACTGAGTACCCAGCGCCCCGAGCACTGAGCACCCAGCACCCTGAGCACTGAGCACCCAGCACCCTGTGTACTGAGCACTGAGCACCCTGAGTACTGAGCACCCAGCACCCTGAGTACTGGACACCCAGCACCCTGAGCACTGAGCACTGAGCACCCTGAGCACTGAGTACTGAGCACTGAGCACCCTGAGTACTGAGCACCCAGCACCCCGTGTACTGAGCACCCAGCACCCCGAGCACTGAGCACCCAGCGCCCCGAGCACTGAGCACCCAGCACCCCGAGCACTGAGCACTGAGCACACTGAGCACTGAGCACCCAGCACCCCGAGTACTGAGCACTGAGCACCCTGAGTACTGAGCACCAAGCACTCCGAGTACTGAGCACTGAGCACCCTGAGTACTGAGCACCCAGCACCCTGAGCACTGAGCACCCAGCACCCTGAGTACTGAGCACAGAGCACCCTGAGCACTGAGCACCCAGCACCCTGAGTACTGAGCAACCAGCACCCTGAGCACTGAGCACTGAGCACCCAGCACCCTGAGCACTGAGCACTGAGCACCCAGCAATACAGCCCTGAGCACCCAGCACCCCGAGCACTGAGCACCCAGCACCCTGAGCACTGAGCACCCAGCACCCTGAGCATTGAGCACCCAGGACCCTGAGTACTGAGCACCCAGCACCCTGAGTAATGAGCACCCAGCACCCTGAGTACTGAGCACTCAGCACCCTGAGTACTGAGCACCGAGCACCCCGAGAACTGAGCACCCAGCACCCTGAGCACTGCGCACCCGGAGGACTGAGCACCCAGCACCCTGAGCACTGAGCACCGATCACCCTGAGCACTGAGCACCCAGCACCCCGAGCACTGAGCACCCAGCACCCTGAGTACTGAGCACCCAGCACCCCGAGTACTGAGCACACAGCACCCTCAGTACTGAGCACCCAGCACCCCGAGCACTGAGCACCCAGCACCCTGAGTACTGAGCACCCTGAGTACTGAGCACTGAGCACCGAGCACCCTGAGTACTGAGCACCCTGAGGACTGAGCACCCAGCACCCTGAGCACTGAGCACCCAGCACCCTTATTACTGAGCACTGATCACCCTGAGCACTGAGCACCCAGCACCCCGAGCACTGAGCACCCAGAACCCTGAGTACTGAGCACCCAGCACCCCGAGCACTGAGCACCCAGAACCCTGAGTACTGAACACCCAGCACCCGGAGCACTGAGCACCCAGCACCCTGAGCACTGAGCACTGAGCACCCAGCACCCCGAGCACTGAGCACCCAGCACGCTGAGCACCCAGAACCCTGAGCACTGAGCACCCTGAGCACTGAGCACCCTGAGCACTGAGCACTGATCACCCAGCACCCTGAGTACTGAGCACCCAACACTCTGAGCACTGAGCACCCAGCACGCTGAGTACTGAGCACTGAGCACACAGCACCCTGAGTACTGAGCAACCAGCACCACGAGCACTGAGCACCCAGCGCCCTTAGTACTGAGCACTGATCACCCTGAGCACTGAGCACCCAGAACCCCGAGCACTGAGCACCCAGAACCCTGAGTACTGAGCACCCAGCACCCTGAGCACTGAGCACCGAGAACACTGAGTACTGAGCACTGAGCACCCAGCACCCCGAGCACTGAGCACCCAGAACCCTGAGTACTGAGCACCCAGCACCCTGAGCACTGAGCACCCAGCACCCTGAGCACTGAGCACTGAGCACCCAGCACCCCGAGCACTGAGCACCCAGCACCCTGAGCACCCAGAACCCTGAGCACTGAGCACCCTGAGCACTGAGCACCCTGAGTACTGAGCACTGAGCACACAGCACCCTGAGTACTGAGCAACCAGCACCTCGAGCACTGAGCACCCAGCGCCCCGAGCACTGAGCACCCAGCACCCCGAGCACTGAGCACTGAGCACACTGAGCACTGAGCACCCAGCACCCCGAGTACTGAGCACTGAGCACCCTGAGTACTGAACACCCAGCACCCCGAGTACTGAGCACTGAGCACCCTGAGTACTTAGCACCCAGCACTCTGAGCACTGAGAACCCGGAGTACTGAGCACCAAGCAACCTGAGACCTGAGCACCCAGCACCCTGAGCACTGAGCACGGAGCACCCCGCGGAGTGAGCACCCAGCACGCTGAGCACCTAGCACCCAGCACCTTGAGTACTGAGCACCGAGCACCCCGAGCACTGAGCACCCAGCACGCTGAATACTGAGCACCCAGCACCCTGAGCACTGATCACCCAGCACCCCGAGCACTGAGCACCCAGCACCCCTAGCACTGAGCACCCATCACCCTGAGTACTGAGCACCCATCACCCAGAGTCCTGAGCACCCAGCACCCTGAGCACTGATCACCCAGCACCCTGAGTCCTGAGCACCCAGCACCCTGAGCACTGAGCACTGAGCACCCAACACCCTGAGCACTGAGCACTGAGCACCCAGCACCCCGAGCACTGAGCGCCCAGCACCCCGCACACTGAGCACCCAGCACCCTGAGCACTGAGCACCCAGCACCCTGAGTACTGAGCACCCAGCACCATGAGTACTGAGCACCCAGCACCCTGAGTACTGAGCACTCAGCACCCTGAGTACTGAGCACCGAGCACCCCGAGCACTGAGCACCCAGCACCCTGAGCACTGAGCACCCGGAGGACTGAGCACCCAGCACCCTGAGCACCGATCACCCTGAGCACTGAGCACCCAGCACCCCAAGCACTGAGCACCCAGCACCCTGAGTACTGAGCACCCAGCACCCCGAGTACTGAGCACCCAGCACCCTGAGTACTGAGCACCCAGCACCCTGAGCACTGAGCACCCAGCACCCTGAGTACTGAGCACCCTGAGTACTGAGCACTGAGCACCGAGCACCCTGAGTACTGAGCACCCTGAGGACTGAGCACCCAGCACCCTGAGCACTGAGCACCCAGCACCCTTAGTACTGAGCACTGATCACCCTGAGCACTGAGCACCCAGCACCCCGAGCACTGAGCACCCAGAACCCTGAGTACTGAGCACCCAGCACCCTGAGCACTGAGCACCGAGCACCCTGAGTACTGAACACCCAGCACCCTGAGCACTGAGCACTGAGCACCCAGCACCCTGAGCACTGAGCACTGAGCACCCAGCACCCCGAGCACTGAGCACCCAGCACCCTGAGCACCCAGCACCCTGAGCACTGAGCACCCTGAGCACTGAGCACCCTGAGCACTTAGCACTGAGCACCCAGCACCCTGAGTACTGAGCACCCAACACTCTGAGCACTGAGCACCCAGCACGCTGAGTACTGAGCACTGAGCACACAGCACCCTGAGTACTGAGCAACCAGCACCTCGAGCACTGAGTACCCAGCGCCCCGAGCACTGAGCACCCAGCACCCCGAGCACTGAGCACTGAGCACACTGAGCACTGAGCACCCAGCACCCTGAGTACTGAGCACTAAACACCCAGAACACTGAGCGCCCAGCACCCCGAGCACTGAGCACCCAGCACCCCGAGAATGAGCACCCAGCACCCTGAGTACTGAGCACCCAGCACCCTGAGTACTGAGCACTAAACACCCAGAGCACTGAGCGCCCAGCACCCCGAGCACCCAGGACCCCGAGCACTGAGTACTGAGCACCCAACACCCTGAGTACTGAGCACCGAGCTCCCCGAGCACTGAGCACCCTGAGTACTGAGCAGCCAGCACCCCGATCACTGAGCACCCAGCACCCTGAGCACTGAGCACCCAGCACCCTGAGCACTGAGCACCCAGCACCCTGTGTACTGAGCACTGAGCACCCTGAGTACTAAGCACCCAGCACCCTGAGTACTGAGCACCCAGGACCCTGAGCACTGAGCACCGAGCACCCCGAGCACTGAGCACCCAGCACCCTGAGCACTCAGCACCCAGCACCCCGAGCACTGAGCACCCAGCACCCTGAGCACTGAGCACCCAGCACCCTGAGCATGGAGCACCCCGAGGACTGAGCACCCAGCAACCTGAGAACTGAGCACCCAGCACATTGAGTACTGAGCACCGAGCACCTCGAGCAATAAACACCCAGCACCCTGAGTACTGAGCACCCAGCACCCTGAGCACTGAGCACCCAGCACCCTGAGCACTGAGCACCCAGCACCCCGAGCACGGAGCACCCAGCACCCTGAGTACTGAGCACCCAACACCCAGATTACTGAGCACCCAGCACCCTGAGCACTGAGCACCCAGCACCCTGAGTACTGAGCACCCAGCACCCTGAGTACTGAACACCCAGCACCCTGAGCACTGAGCACTGAGCACCCTGATCACTGAGTACTGAGCACTGAGCACCCTGAGTACTGAGCACCCAGCACCCTGAGCACTGAGCACGCAGCACCCCGAGCACTGAGCACCCAGCACCCTGAGCACTGAGCACCCTGAGGACTGAGTACCCAGCACCCTGAGCACTGAGCACCCAGCACCCTGAGTACTGAGCACCGATCACCCTGAGCACTGAGCACCCAGGACCCCGAGCACTGAGCACCCAGCACCCTGAGTACAGAGCACACAGCACCCCGAGTACTGGGCACCCAGCACCCCGAGCACTGAGCAGCCAGCACCCTGAGTACTGAGCACCCTGAGTACTGAGCACCCAGCACCCCGAGCACTGAGCACCCAGTGCCCCGAGCACTGAGCACCCTGAGCACTGAGCACCCAGCACCCCGAGTACTGAGCACTGAGCACCCTGAGTACTGAGCACCAAGCACTCCGAGTACTGAGCACTGAGCACCCTGAGTACTGAGCACCCAGCACCCTGAGCACTGAGCACCCAGCACCCTGAGTACGGAGCACTGAGAACCCTGAGTACTGAGCACCGAGCACCCTGAGTACTGAGCACCCAGCACCCTGATCACTGAGCACGGAGCACCCCGAGGACTGAGCACCCAGCACCCTGAGCACTGAGCACCCAGCACATTGAGTACTGAGCACCGAGCACCCCGAGCACTGAGCACCCAGCACCATGAGTACTGAGCACCCAGCACCCTGAGCACTGAGCACCCAGCACCCTGAGCACTGAGCACGCAGCACCCCGAGCACTGAGCACCCAGCACCCTGAGTACTGAGCACAGAGCACCCTGAGCACTGAGCACCCAGCACCCTGAGTACTGAGCACCCAGCACCCTGAGTACTGCGCAACCAGCACCCTGAGCACAGAGCACTGAGCAACCAGCACCCTGAGCACTGAGCACTGAGCACCCAGCACCACAGCCCTGAGCACCCAGCACCCCGAGCACTGAGCACCCAGCACCCTGAGCACTGAGCACCCAGCACCCTGAGCATTGAGCACCCAGCACCCTGAGTACTGAGCACCCAGCACCCTGAGTACTGAGCACCCAGCACCCTGAGTACTGAGCACTCAGCACCCTGAGTACTGAGCACCGAGCACCCCGAGCACTGAGCACCCAGCACCCTGAGCACTGAGCACCCGGAGGACTGAGCACCCAGCACCCTGAGCACTGAGCACCGATCACCCTGAGCACTGAGGACCCAGCAACCCGAGCACTGAGCACCCAGCACCCTGAGTACTGAGCACCCAGCACCCCTAGTACTGAGCACCCAGCACCCTCAGTACTGAGCACCCAGCACCCCGAGCACTGAGCACCCAGCACCCTGAGTACTGAGCACCCTGAGTACTGAGCACTGAGCACCGAGCACCCTGAGTACTGAGCACCCTGAGGACTGAGCACCCAGCACCCTGAGCACTGAGCACCCAGCACACTTAGTACTGAGCACTGATCACCCTGAGCACTGAGCACCCAGCACCCCGAGCACTGAGCACCCAGAACCCTGAGTACTGAGCACCCAGCACCCTGAGCACTGAGCACCGAGAACCCTGAGTACTGAACACCCAGCACCCTGAGCACTGAGCACTGAGCACCCAGCACCCTGAGCACTGAGCACTGAGCACCCAGCACCCCGAGCACTGAGGACCCAGCACCCTGAGCACCCAGAACCCTGAGCACTGAGCACCCTGAGCACTGAGCACCCTGAGCTCTGAGCACTGAGCACCCAGCACCCTGAGTACTGAGCACCCAACACGCTGAGCACTGAGCACCCAGCACGCTGAGTACTGAGCACTGATCACACAGCACCCTGAGTACTGAGCAACCAGCACCTCGAGCACTGAGCACCCAGCGCCCCGAGCACTGAGCACCCAGCACCCCCGAGCACTGAGCACTGAGCACACTGAGCACTGAACACCCAGCACCCCGAGTACTGAGCACTGAGCACCCTGAGGACTGAGCACCCCAGCACCCCGAGTACTGAGCACTGAGCACCCTGAGTACTGAGCACCCAGCACCCTGAGCACTGAGAACCCGGAGTACTGAGCACCGAGCACCCTGAGTACTGAGCACCCAGCACCCTGAGCACTGAGCACGGAGCACCCCGCGGAGTGAGCACCCAGCACCTGAGCACTGAGCACCCAGCACCTTGAGTACTGAGCACCGAGCACCCCGAGAACTGAGCACCCAGCACGCTGAATACTGAGCACCCAGCACCCTGAGCACTGAGCACCCAGCACCCCGAGAACTGAGCACCCAGCACCCCGAGCACTGAGCACCCAGCACCCTGAGTACTGAGCACCCAACACCCAGAGTCCTGAGCACCCAGCACCCTGAGCACTGATCACCCAGCACCCTGAGTACTGAGCACCCAGCACCCTGAGTACTGAACACCCAGCACCCTGAGCACTGAGCACTGAGCACCCAACACCCTGAGCACTGAGCACTGAGCACCCAGCACCCCCGAGCACTGAGCACCCAGCACCCCGCGCACTGAGCACCCAGAACCCTGAGCACTGAGCACCCAGCACCCTGAGTACTGAGCACCCAGCACCATGAGTACTGAGCACCCAGCACCCTGAGTACTGAGCACTCAGCACCCTGAGTACTGAGCACCGAGCACCCCGAGCACTGAGCACCCAGCACCCTGAGCACTGAGCACCCGGAGGACTGAGCACCCAGCACCCTGAGCACTGAGCACCGATCACCCTGAGCACTGAGCACCAAGCACCCCGAGCACTGAGCACCCAGCACCCTGAGTACTGAGCACCCAACACCCCGAGTACTGAACACCCAGCACCCTGAGTACTGAGCACCCAGCACCCTGAGCACTGAGCACCCAGCACCCTGAGTACTGAGCACCCTGAGTACTGAGCACTGAGCACCGAGCACCCTGAGTACTGAGCACCCTGAGGACTGAGCACCCAGCACCCTGAGCACTATGAGTGGGCAGCACCAGCACCCTTAGTACTGAGCACTGATCACCCTGAGCACTGAGCACCCAGCACCCCGAGCACTGAGCACCCAGAACCCTGAGTACTGAGCTCTCAGCACCCTGAGCACTGAGCACCGAGCACCCTGAGTACTGAACACCGCACCCTGAGCACTGAGCACTGAGCACCCAGCACCCTGAGCACTGAGCACTGAGCACCCAGCACCCTGAGCACTGAGCACCCAGCACCCTGAGCACCCAGCACCCTGAGCACTGAGCACCCTGAGCACTGAGCACCCTGAGCACTTAGCACTGAGCACCCAGCACCCCTGAGTACTGAGCACCCAACACTCTGAGCACTGAGCACCCAGCACGCTGAGTACTCAGCACTGAGCACACAGCACCCTGAGTACTGAGCACCCAGCACCCCGAGTACTGAGCACCCAGCACCCTCAGTACTGAGCACCCAGCACCCCGAGCACTGAGCACCCAGCACACTGAGTACTGAGCACCCTGAGTACTGAGCACTGAGCACCGAGCACCCTGAGTACTGAGCACCCTGAGGACTGAGCACCCAGCACCCTGAGCACTGAGCACCCAGCACCCTTATTACTGAGCACTGATCACCCTGAGCACTGAGCACCCAGCACCCCGAGCACTGAGCACCCAGAACCCTGAGTACTGAGCACCCAGCACCCCGAGCACTGAGCACCCAGAACCCTGAGTACTGAACACCCAGCACCCTGAGCACTGAGCACCCAGCACCCTGAGCACTGAGCACTGAGCACCCAGCACCCCGAGCACTGAGCACCCAGCACGCTGAGCACCCAGAACCCTGAGCACTGAGCACCCTGAGCACTGAGCACCCTGAGCACTGAGCACTGATCACCCAGCACCCCTGAGTACTGAGCACCCAACACTCTGAGCACTGAGCACCCAGCACGCTGAGTACTGAGCACTGAGCACCCAGCGCCCTTAGTACTGAGCACTGATCACCCTGAGCACTGAGCACCCAGAACCCCGAGCACTGAGCACCCAGAACCCTGAGTACTGAGCACCCAGCACCCTGAGCACTGAGCACCGAGAACACTGAGTACTGAGCACTGAGCACCCAGCACCCCCGAGCACTGAGCACCCAGAACCCTGAGTACTGAGCACCCAGCACCCTGAGCACTGAGCACCCAGCACCCTGAGCACTGAGCACTGAGCACCCAGCACCCCGAGCACTGAGCACCCAGCACCCTGAGCACCCAGAACCCTGAGCACTGAGCACCCTGAGCACTGAGCACCCTGAGTACTGAGCACTGAGCACACAGCACCCTGAGTACTGAGCAACCAGCACCTCGAGCACTGAGCACCCAGCGCCCCGAGCACTGAGCACCCAGCACCCCGAGCACTGAGCACTGAGCACACTGAGCACTGAGCACCCCAGCACCCCGAGTACTGAGCACTGAGCACCCTGAGTACTGAACACCCAGCACCCCGAGTACTGAGCACTGAGCACCCTGAGTACTTAGCACCCAGCACTCTGAGCACTGAGAACCCGGAGTACTGAGCACCGAGCAACCTGAGACCTGAGCACCCAGCACCCTGAGCACTGAGCACGGAGCACCCCGCGGAGGTGAGCACCCAGCACGCTGAGCACTGAGCACCCAGCACCTTGAGTACTGAGCACCGAGCACCCCGAGCACTGAGCACCCAGCACGCTGAATACTGAGCACCCAGCACCCTGAGCACTGATCACCCAGCACCCCGAGCACTGAGCACCCAGCACCCCTAGCACTGAGCACCCATCACCCTGAGTACTGAGCACCCAACACCCAGAGTCCTGAGCACCCCAGCACCCTGAGCACTGATCACCCAGCACCCTGAGTCCTGAGCACCCAGCACCCTGAGCACTGAGCACTGAGCACCCAACACCCTGAGCACTGAGCACTGAGCACCCAGCACCCCGAGAACTGAGCGCCCAGCACCCCGCACACTGAGCACCCAGCACCCTGAGCACTGAGCACCCAGCACCCTGAGTACTGAGCACCCAGCACCATGAGTACTGAGCACCCAGCACCCTGAGTACTGAGCACTCAGCACCCTGAGTACTGAGCACCGAGCACCCCGAGCACTGAGCACCCAGCACCCTGAGCACTGAGCACCCGGAGGACTGAGCACCCAGCACCCTGAGCACCGATCACCCTGAGCACTGAGCACCCAGCACCCCAAGCACTGAGCACCCAGCACCCTGAGTACTGAGCACCCAGCACCCCGAGTACTGAGCACCCAGCACCCTGAGTACTGAGCACCCAGCACCCTGAGCACTGAGCACCCAGCACCCTGAGTACTGAGCACCCTGAGTACTGAGCACTGAGCACCGAGCACCCTGAGTACTGAGCACCCTGAGGACTGAGCACCCAGCACCCTGAGCACTGAGCACCCAGCACCCTTAGTACTGAGCACTGATCACCCTGAGCACTGAGCACCCAGCACCCCGAGCACTGAGCACCCAGAACCCTGAGTACTGAGCACCCAGCACCCTGAGCACTGAGCACCGAGCACCCTGAGTACTGAACACCCAGCACCCTGAGCACTGAGCACTGAGCACCCAGCACCCTGAGCACTGAGCACTGAGCACCCAGCACCCCGAGCACTGAGCACCCAGCCACCCTGAGCACCCAGCACCCTGAGCACTGAGCACCCTGAGCACTTAGCACTGAGCACCCAGCACCCTGAGTACTGAGCACCCAACACTCTGAGCACTGAGCACCCAGCACGCTGAGTACTGAGCACTGAGCACACAGCACCCTGAGTACTGAGCAACCAGCACCTCGAGCACTGAGAACCCAGCGCCCCGAGCACTGTGCACCCAGCACCCCGAGCACTGAGCACTGAGCACACTGAGCACTGAGCACCCAGCACCCTGAGTACTGAGCACTAAACACCCAGAGCACTGAGCGCCCAGCACCCCGAGCACTGAGCACCCAGCACCCCGAGAATGAGCACCCAGCACCCTGAGTACTGAGCACCCAGCACCCTGAGTACTGAGCACTAAACACCCAGAGCACTGAGCGCCCAGCACCCCGAGCACCCAGGACCCCGAGCACTGAGTACTGAGCACCCAACACCCTGAGTACTGAGCACCGAGCTCCCCGAGCACTGAGCACCCTGAGTACTGAGCAGCCAGCACCCCGATCACTGAGCACCCAGCACCCTGAGCACTGAGCACCCAGCACCCTGAGCACTGAGCACCCAGCACCCTGTGTACTGAGCACTGAGCACCCTGAGTACTAAGCACCCAGCACCCTGAGTACTGAGCACCCAGGACCCTGAGCACTGAGCACCGAGCACCCCGAGCACTGAGCACCCAGCACCCTGAGCACTCAGCACCCAGCACCCCGAGCACTGAGCACCCAGCACCCTGAGCACTGAGCACCCAGCACCCTGAGCATGGAGCACCCCGAGGACTGAGCACCCAGCAACCTGAGAACTGAGCACCCAGCACCTTGAGTACTGAGCACCGAGCACCTCGAGCAATAAACACCCAGCACCCTGAGTACTGAGCACCCAGCACCCTGAGCACTGAGCACCCAGCACCCTGAGCACTGAGCACCCAGCACCCCGAGCACGGAGCACCCAGCACCCTGAGTACTGAGCAGCCAACACCCAGATTACTGAGCACCCAGCACCCTGAGCACTGAGCACCCAGCACCCCTGAGTACTGAGCACCCAGCACCCTGAGTACTGAACACCCAGCACCCTGAGCACTGAGCACTGAGCACCCTGATCACTGAGTACTGAGCACTGAGCACCCTGAGTACTGAGCACCCAGCACCCTGAGCACTGAGCACGCAGCACCCCGAGCACTGAGCACCCAGCACCCTGAGCACTGAGCACCCTGAGGACTGAGTACCCAGCACCCTGAGCACTGAGCACCCCAGCACCCTGAGTACTGAGCACCGATCACCCTGAGCACTGAGCACCCAGGACCCCGAGCACTGAGCACCCAGCACCCTGAGTACAGAGCACACAGCACCCCGAGTACTGGGCACCCAGCACCCCGAGCACTGAGCAGCCAGCACCCTGAGTACTGAGCACCCTGAGTACTGAGCACCCAGCACCCCGAGCACTGAGCACCCCAGTGCCCCGAGCACTGAGCACCCTGAGCACTGAGCACCCAGCACCCCGAGTACTGAGCACTGAGCACCCTGAGTACTGAGCACCAAGCACTCCGAGTACTGAGCACTGAGCACCCTGAGTACTGAGCACCCAGCACCCTGAGCACTGAGCACCCAGCACCCTGAGTACGGAGCACTGAGAACCCTGAGTACTGAGCACCGAGCACCCTGAGTACTGAGCACCCAGCACCCTGATCACTGAGCACGGAGCACCCCGAGGACTGAGCACCCAGCACCCTGAGCACTGAGCACCCAGCACATTGAGTACTGAGCACCGAGCACCCCGAGCACTGAGCACCCCAGCACCATGAGTACTGAGCACCCAGCACCCTGAGCACTGAGCACCCAGCACCCTGAGCACTGAGCACGCAGCACCCCGAGCACTGAGCACCCAGCACCCTGAGTACTGAGCACAGAGCACCCTGAGCACTGAGCACCCAGCACCCTGAGTACTGAGCACCCAGCACCCTGAGTACTGCGCAACCAGCACCCTGAGCACAGAGCACTGAGCAACCAGCACCCTGAGCACTGAGCACTGAGCACCCAGCACCACAGCCCTGAGCACCCAGCACCCCGAGCACTGAGCACCCAGCACCCTGAGCACTGAGCACCCAGCACCCTGAGCATTGAGCACCCAGCACCCTGAGTACTGAGCACCCAGCACCCTGAGTACTGAGCACCCAGCACCCTGAGTACTGAGCACTCAGCACCCTGAGTACTGAGCACCGAGCACCCCGAGCACTGAGCACCCAGCACCCTGAGCACTGAGCACCCGGAGGACTGAGCACCCAGCACCCTGAGCACTGAGCACCGATCACCCTGAGCACTGAGGACCCAGCAACCCGAGCACTGAGCACCCAGCACCCTGAGTACTGAGCACCCAGCACCCCTAGTACTGAGCACCCAGCACCCTCAGTACTGAGCACCCAGCACCCCGAGCACTGAGCACCCAGCACCCTGAGTACTGAGCACACTGAGTACTGAGCACTGAGCACCGAGCACCCTGAGTACTGAGCACCCTGAGGACTGAGCACCCAGCACCCTGAGCACTGAGCACCCAGCACACTTAGTACTGAGCACTGATCACCCTGAGCACTGATCACCCAGCACCCCGAGCACTGAGCACCCAGAACCCTGAGTACTGAGCACCCAGCACCCTGAGCACTGAGCACCGAGAACCCTGAGTACTGAACACCCAGCACCCTGAGCACTGAGCACTGAGCACCCAGCACCCTGAGCACTGAGCACTGAGCACCCAGCCACCCCGAGCACTGAGCACCCAGCACCCTGAGCACCCAGAACCCTGAGCACTGAGCACCCTGAGCACTGAGCACCCTGAGCTCTGAGCACTGAGCACCCAGCACCCTGAGTACTGAGCATCCAACACGCTGAGCACTGAGCACCCAGCACGCTGAGTACTGAGCACTGATCACACAGCACCCTGAGTACTGAGCAACCAGCACCTCGAGCACTGAGCACCCAGCGCCCCGAGCACTGAGCACCCAGCAACCCGAGCACTGAGCACTGAGCACACTGAGCACTGAACACCCAGCACCCCGAGTACTGAGCACTGAGCACCCTGAGTACTGAGCACCCAGCACCCCGAGTACTGAGCACTGAGCACCCTGAGTACTGAGCACCCAGCACCCTGAGCACTGAGAACCCGGAGTACTGAGCACCGAGCACCCTGAGTACTGAGCACCCAGCACCCTGAGCACTGAGCACGGAGCACCCCGCGGAGTGAGCACCCAGCACCCTGAGCACTGAGCACCCAGCACCTTGAGTACTGAGCACCCAGCACCCTGAGCACTGAGCACCCAGCACCCCGAGAACTGAGCACCCAGCACCCCGAGCACTGAGCACCCAGCACCCTGAGTACTGAGCACCCAACACCCAGAGTCCTGAGCACCCAGCACCCTGAGCACTGATCACCCAGCACCCTGAGTACTGAGCACCCAGCACCCTGAGTACTGAGCACCCAGCACCCTGAGCACTGAGCACTGAGCACCCAACACCCCTGAGCACTGAGCACTGAGCACCCAGCACCCCGAGCACTGAGCACCCAGCACCCCGCGCACTGAGCACCCAGAACCCTGAGCACTGAGCACCCAGCACCCTGAGTACTGAGCACCCAGCACCATGAGTACTGAGCACCCAGCACCCTGAGTACTGAGCACTCAGCACCCTGAGTACTGAGCACCGAGCACCCCGAGCACTGAGCACCCAGCACCCTGAGCACTGAGCACCCGGAGGACTGAGCACCCCAGCACCCTGAGCACTGAGCACCGATCACCCTGAGCACTGAGCACCCAGCACACCGAGCACTGAGCACCCAGCACCCTGAGTACTGAGCACCCCAACACCCCGAGTACTGAACACCCAGCACCCTGAGTACTGAGCACCCAGCACCCTGAGCACTGAGCACCCAGCACCCTGAGTACTGAGCACCCTGAGTACTGAGCACTGAGCACCGAGCACCCTGAGTACTGAGCACCCTGAGGACTGAGCACCCAGCACCCTGAGCACTGAGCACCCAGCACCCTTAGTACGGGGCACTGATCACCCTGAGCACTGAGCACCCAGCACCCCGAGCACTGAGCACCCAGAACCCTGAGTACTGAGCTCCCAGCACCCTGAGCACTGAGCACCGAGCACCCTGAGTACTGAACACCGCACCCTGAGCACTGAGCACTGAGCACCCAGCACCCTGAGCACTGAGCACTGAGCACCCAGCACCCTGAGCACTGAGCACCCAGCACCCTGAGCACCCAGCACCCTGAGCACTGAGCACCCTGAGCACTGAGCACCCTGAGCACTTAGCACTGAGCACCCAGCACCCTGAGTACTGAGCACCCAACACTCTGAGCACTGAGCACCCAGCACGCTGAATACTCAGCACTGAGCACACAGCACCCTGAGTACTGAGCAACCAGCACCTCGAGCACTGAGCACCCAGCGCCCCGAGCACTGAACACCGAGCACCCCGAGCACTGAGCACTGAGCACACTGAGCACTGAGCACCCAGCACCCCGAGTACTGAGCACTGAGCACCCTGAGTACTGAGCACCCAGCACCCCGAGTACTGAGCACTGAGCACCCTGAGTAGTGAGCACCCAGCACCCTGAGCACTGAGAACCCTGAGTACTGAGCACCGAGCACCCTGAGTACTGAGCACCCAGCACCCTGAGCACTGAGCACGGAGCACCCCGAGGACTGAGCACCCAGCACCCCTGAGCACTGAGCACCCAGCACCTTGAGTACTGAGCACCGAGCACCCCGAGCACTGAGCACCCAGCACGCTGAATACTGAGCACCCAGCACCCTGAGCACTGAGCACGGAGCACCCCGAGCACTGAGCACCCAGCACCCCCGAGCACTGAGCACCCAGCACCCTGAGTACTGAGCACCCAACACCCAGAGTCCTGAGCACCCAGCACCCTGAGCACAGAGCACCCCAGCACCCTGAGTACTGAGCACCCAGCACCCTGAGTACTGAGCACCCAGCACCTGAGCACTGAGCACTGAGCACCCAACACCCTGAGCACTGAGCACTGAGCACCCAGCACCCCGAGCACTGAG
>NW_024543542.1:0-87535 GCF_018167655.1 Microtus oregoni | reverse complement strand
GCTCAGTACTCAGGGTGCTGGGTGCTCAGTGCTCAGGGTGCTTGGTGCTCAGTGCTCAGGGTGCTGGGTGCTCAGTACTCAGGGTGCTCAGTGCTCAGTGCTCAGTACTCAGGGTGCTGGGTGCTCAGTACTCAGGGTGCTGGGTGCTCAGTGCTCGGGGTGCCCGGTGCTCAGTGCTCGGGGTGCTCGGTGCTCAGTACTCATGGTGCTGGTGATCATTCTCGGGGTGCTGGGTGCTCAGTACTCAGGTTGTTCAGTACTCTGGGTGCTCCGTGTTCAGTACTCATGGTGCTGGGTGCTCAGTACTCAGGGTGCTCGGTGCTCAGATCTCAGGGTGCTCGGTGCTCAGTGTTTGGGGTGCTGGGTGCTCAGTACTCAGGGTGCTGGGTGCTCAGTGCTCAGGGTGCTTGGTGCTCAGTGCTCAGGGTGCTGGGTGCTCAGTACTCAGGGTGCTCAGTGCTCAGTGCTCAGTACCCAGGGTGCTGGGTGCTCAGTACTCAGGGTGCTGGGTGCTCAGTGCTCGGGGTGCCCGGTGCTCAGTGCTCGGGGTGCTCGGTGCTCAGTACTCATGGTGCTGGGTGCTCAGTACTCAGGGTGCTCAGTGCTCAGTGCTCAGTACTCAGGGTGCTGGGTGCTCAGTACTCAGGGTGCTGGGTGCTCAGTGCTCGGGGTGCCCGGTGCTCAGTGCTCGGGGTGCTCGGTGCTCAGTACTCATGGTGCTGGGTGATCATTCTCGGGGTGCTGGGTGCTCAGTACTCAGGTTGTTCAGTACTCTGGGTGCTCCGTGTTCAGTACTCATGGTGCTGGGTGCTCAGTACTCAGGGTGCTCGGTGCTCAGATCTCAGGGTGCTCGGTGCTCAGTGTTTGGGGTGCTGGGTGCTCAGTACTCAGGGTGCTGGGTGCTCAGTGCTCAGGGTGCTTGGTGCTCAGTGCTCAGGGTGCTGGGTGCTCAGTACTCAGGGTGCTCAGTGCTCAGTGCTCAGTACTCAGGGTGCTGGGTGCTCAGTGCTCGGGGTGCCCGGTGCTCAGTGCTCGGGGTGCTTGGTGCTCAGTACTCATGGTGCTGGGTGCTCAGTACTCAGGGTGCTGGGTGCTCAGTGCTGGGTGCTCAGTGCTCGGGGTGCTCGGTGCTCAGTACGTTAGGTGCTCAGTGCTCAGGGTGCTGGGTGCTCAGTGCTCAAGGTGCTGGGTGCTCAGTGCTCAGGGTGCTTGATGCTCAGTACTCAGGGTGCTGGGTGCTCAATGCTTGGGGTGCTGGGTGCTCAGTACTCAGGGTGCTGGGTGCTCAGTGCTCGAGGTGCTGGGTGCTCAGTGCTCGGGGTGCTGGGTGCTCAGTACTCGGGCTGCTGGGTGCTCAGTGCTCAGGGTGCTGGGTCTCAGTGCTCGGGGGTACTGGGTACTCATTGTTCAGTACACAGGGTGCTGAGTGCTCAGTGCTCGGGGTGCTGGGTGCTCAGTGCTCGGGGTGCTGGGTGCTCAGTACTCAGGGTGCTGGGTGCTCAGTACTCAGGGTGCTGTGTGTTCAGTGCTCAGGGTGCTGGGTGCTCAGTGCTCGGGGTGCTGGGTGCTCATTCTCGGGGTGCTGGGTGCTCAGTACTCAGGGAGCTGGGTGCAAAATGCTCGGGGTGCTCGGTGCTCAGTACACAGGGTGCTGGGTGCTCAGTGCTCGGGGTGCTGGGTGCTCAGCACTCAGGTTGCTGGGTGCTCAGTACTCAGGGTGCTGGGTGCTCAGTGCTCGGGGTGCTGGGTGCTCAGTGCTCAGGGTGCTGGGTGCTCAGTACTTAGGGTGCTATGTGCTCAGTGCTCGGGGTGCTCGGTGCTCAGTACTCAAGGTGCTGGGTGCTCAGTGCTCACGGTGCTGGTTGCTCAGTCCTCGGGGTGCTCCGTACTCAGTGCTCAGGGTGCTGGGTGCTCAGTACTCAGGGTGCTCAGTGCTCAGTACTAAGGGTGCTCAGTGCTCAGTACTCAGGGTGCTCAGTGCTCAGGGCTCGGGGTGCTGGGTGCTCAGTGCTCGGGGTGATGGGTGCTCAGTACTCAGGGTGCTTGGTGCTCAGTGCACAGTACTCAGCGTGCTGGGTGCTCAGTGCTCGGGGTGCTGGGTCCTCAGTGCTCAGGGTGCTGGGTGCTCAGTACTCAGGGTGCTGGGTGCTCAGTGCTCCCGGTGCTGGGTCTTCAGTGCTCAGGGTGCTGGGTGCTCAGTACTCAGGGTGCTGGGTCCTCAGTGCTCAGGGTGCTGGGTGCTTAGTACTCAGTGTGCTCAGTGCTCAGGGTGCTGGGTGCTCAGAACTCATGGTGCTGGGTGCTCAGTACTCAGGGTGCTGGGTGCTCAGTACTCAGGGTGCTTGGTGCTCAGTACTCAGAGTGCTGGGTGCTCAGTGCTCAGGGTGCTCGGTGCTCAGTACTCATGGTGCTGGGTGCTCATTCTCGGGGTGCTGGGTGCTCAGTACTCAGGTTGCTCAGTACTCTGGGTGCTCGGTGCTCAGTACTGATGGTGCTGGGTGCTCAGTACTCAGGGTGCTCGGTGCTCAGTTCTCAGGGTGCTCGGTGCTCAGTGTTTGGGGTGCTGGGTGCTCAGTACTCAGGGTGCTGGGTGCTCAGTGCTCAGGGTGCTGGGTGCTCAGTGCTCAGCGTGCTGGGTGCTCAGTACTCAGTGCTCAGGATGCTGGGTGCTCAGTGCTCAGTGTGCTGGGTGCTCAGTGCTCAGGGTGCTCAGTGCTCAGTGCTCAGTACTCAGGGTGCTGGGTCCTCAGTACTCAGGGTGCTGGGTGCTCAGTGCTCGGGGTGCCCGGTGCTCAGTGCTTGGGGTGCTGGGTGCTCAGTACTCAGGGTGCTGGGTGCTCAGCGCTCGCGGTGCTGGGTCCTCAGTGCTCAGGGTGCTGGGTGCTCAGTACTCAGGGTGCTGGGTCCTCAGTGCTCAGGGTGCTGGGTGCTCAGTACTCAGTGTGCTCAGTGCTCAGGGTGCGGGGTGCTCAGAACTCAGGGTGCTGGGTGCTCAGTACTCAGGGTGCTGGGTGCTCAGTACTCAGGGTGCTTGGTGCTCAGTACTCAGGGTGCTGGTTGCTCAGTACTCAGGGTGCTGGGTGCTCAGTGCTCGGGTGATGGGTGCTCAGTACTCAGGGTGCTGGGTGCTCAGTGCTCAGTACTCAGCGTGCTGGGTGCTCAGTGCTCGGGGTGCTGGGTCCTCAGTGCTCAGGGTGCTGGGTGCTCAGTACTCAGGGTGCTGGGTGATCAGTGCTCGGGGTGCTGGGTCCTCAGTGCTCAGGGTGCTGGGTGCTCAGTACTCAGGGTGCTGGGTCCTCAGTGCTCAGGGTGCTGGGTGCTCAGTACTCAGTGTGCTCAGTGCTCAGGGTGCTGGGTGCTCAGAACTCATGGTGCTGGGTGCTCAGTACTCAGGGTGCTGGGTGCTCAGTACTCAGGTTGCTTGGTGCTCAGTACTCAGAGTGCTGGGTGCTCAGTGCTCAGGGTGCTCGGTGCTCAGTACTCATGGTGCTGGGTGCTCATTCTCGGGGTGGTGGGTGCTCAGTACTCAGGTTGCTCAGTACTCTGGGTGCTCGGTGCTCAGTACTGATGGTGCTTGGTGCTCATTACTCAGGGTGCTCGGTGCTCAGTTCTCAGGGTGCTCGGTGCTCAGTGTTTGGGGTGCTGGGTGCTCAGTACTCAGGGTTCTGGGTGCTCAGTGCTCAGGGTGCTGGGTGCTCAGTGCTCAGCGTGCTGGGTGCTCAGTACTCAGTGCTCAGGATGCTGGGTGCTCAGTGCTCAGGGTGCTGGGTGCTCAGTGCTCAGGGTGCTCAGTGCTCAGTGCTCAGTACTCAGGGTCCTGGGTCCCCAGTACTAAGGGTGCTGGGTGCTCAGTGCTCGGTGTGCCCGGTGCTCAGTGCTTGGGGTGCTGGGTCCTCAGTGCTCAGGGTGCTCGGTGCTCAGTACTCATGGTGCTGGGTGATCATTCTCGGGGTGCTGGGTGCTCAGTACTCAGGTTGTTCAGTACTCTGGGTGCTCCGTGTTCAGTACTCATGGTGCTGGGTGCTCAGTACTCAGGGTGCTCGTAGCTCAGATCTCAGGGTGCTCGGTGCTCAGTGTTTGGGGTGCTGGGTGCTCAGTACTCAGGGTGCTGGGTGCTCAGTGCTCAGGGTGCTTGGTGCTCAGTGCTCAGGGTGCTGGGTGCTCAGTACTCAGGGTGCTCAGTGCTCAGTGCTCAGTACTCAGGGTGCTGGGTGCTCAGTACTCAGGGTGCTGGGTGCTCAGTGCTCGGGGTGCCCGGTGCTCAGTGCTCGGGGTGCTCGGTGCTCAGTACTCATGGTGCTGGTGATCATTCTCGGGGTGCTGGGTGCTCAGTACTCAGGTTGTTCAGTACTCTGGGTGCTCCGTGTTCAGTACTCATGGTGCTGGGTGCTCAGTACTCAGGGTGCTCGGTGCTCAGATCTCAGGGTGCTCGGTGCTCAGTGTTTGGGGTGCTGGGTGCTCAGTACTCAGGGTGCTGGGTGCTCAGTGCTCAGGGTGCTTGGTGCTCAGTGCTCAGGGTGCTGGGTGCTCAGTACTCAGGGTGCTCAGTGCTCAGTGCTCAGTACTCAGGGTGCTGGGTGCTCAGTACTCAGGGTGCTGGGTGCTCAGTGCTCGGGGTGCCCGGTGCTCAGTGCTCGGGGTGCTCGGTGCTCAGTACTCATGGTGCTGGGTGCTCAGTACTCAGGGTGCTCAGTGCTCAGTGCTCAGTACTCAGGGTGCTGGGTGCTCAGTACTCAGGGTGCTGGGTGCTCAGTGCTCGGGGTGCCCGGTGCTCAGTGCTCGGGGTGCTCGGTGCTCAGTACTCATGGTGCTGGGTGATCATTCTCGGGGTGCTGGGTGCTCAGTACTCAGGTTGTTCAGTACTCTGGGTGCTCCGTGTTCAGTACTCATGGTGCTGGGTGCTCAGTACTCAGGGTGCTCGGTGCTCAGATCTCAGGGTGCTCGGTGCTCAGTGTTTGGGGTGCTGGGTGCTCAGTACTCAGGGTGCTGGGTGCTCAGTGCTCAGGGTGCTTGGTGCTCAGTGCTCAGGGTGCTGGGTGCTCAGTACTCAGGGTGCTCAGTGCTCAGTGCTCAGTACTCAGGGTGCTGGGTGCTCAGTACTCAGGGTGCTGGGTGCTCAGTGCTCGGGGTGCCCGGTGCTCAGTGCTCGGGGTGCTCGGTGCTCAGTACTCATGGTGCTGGGTGCTCAGTACTCAGGGTGCTGGGTGCTCAGTGCTGGGTGCTCAGTGCTCGGGGTGCTCGGTGCTCAGTACGTTAGGTGCTCAGTGCTCAGGGTGCTGGGTGCTCAGTGCTCAAGGTGCTGGGTGCTCAGTGCTCAGGGTGCTTGATGCTCAGTACTCAGGGTGCTGGGTGCTCAATGCTTGGGGTGCTGGGTGCTCAGTACTCAGGGTGCTGGGTGCTCAGTGCTCGAGGTGCTGGGTGCTCAGTGCTCGGGGTGCTGGGTGCTCAGTACTCGGGCTGCTGGGTGCTCAGTGCTCAGGGTGCTGGGTCTCAGTGCTCGGGGGTACTGGGTACTCATTGTTCAGTACACAGGGTGCTGAGTGCTCAGTGCTCGGGGTGCTGGGTGCTCAGTGCTCGGGGTGCTGGGTGCTCAGTACTCAGGGTGCTGGGTGCTCAGTACTCAGGGTGCTGTGTGTTCAGTGCTCAGGGTGCTGGGTGCTCAGTGCTCGGGGTGCTGGGTGCTCATTCTCGGGGTGCTGGGTGCTCAGTACTCAGGGAGCTGGGTGCAAAATGCTCGGGGTGCTCGGTGCTCAGTACACAGGGTGCTGGGTGCTCAGTGCTCGGGGTGCTGGGTGCTCAGCACTCAGGTTGCTGGGTGCTCAGTACTCAGGGTGCTGGGTGCTCAGTGCTCGGGGTGCTGGGTGCTCAGTGCTCAGGGTGCTGGGTGCTCAGTACTTAGGGTGCTATGTGCTCAGTGCTCGGGGTGCTCGGTGCTCAGTACTCAAGGTGCTGGGTGCTCAGTGCTCACGGTGCTGGTTGCTCAGTCCTCGGGGTGCTCCGTACTCAGTGCTCAGGGTGCTGGGTGCTCAGTACTCAGGGTGCTCAGTGCTCAGTACTAAGGGTGCTCAGTGCTCAGTACTCAGGGTGCTCAGTGCTCAGGGCTCGGGGTGCTGGGTGCTCAGTGCTCGGGGTGATGGGTGCTCAGTACTCAGGGTGCTTGGTGCTCAGTGCACAGTACTCAGCGTGCTGGGTGCTCAGTGCTCGGGGTGCTGGGTCCTCAGTGCTCAGGGTGCTGGGTGCTCAGTACTCAGGGTGCTGGGTGCTCAGTGCTCCCGGTGCTGGGTCTTCAGTGCTCAGGCTGCTGGGTGCTCAGTACTCAGGGTGCTGGGTCCTCAGTGCTCAGGGTGCTGGGTGCTTAGTACTCAGTGTGCTCAGTGCTCAGGGTGCTGGGTGCTCAGAACTCATGGTGCTGGGTGCTCAGTACTCAGGGTGCTGGGTGCTCAGTACTCAGGGTGCTTGGTGCTCAGTACTCAGAGTGCTGGGTGCTCAGTGCTCAGGGTGCTCGGTGCTCAGTACTCATGGTGCTGGGTGCTCATTCTCGGGGTGCTGGGTGCTCAGTACTCAGGTTGCTCAGTACTCTGGGTGCTCGGTGCTCAGTACTGATGGTGCTGGGTGCTCAGTACTCAGGGTGCTCGGTGCTCAGTTCTCAGGGTGCTCGGTGCTCAGTGTTTGGGGTGCTGGGTGCTCAGTACTCAGGGTGCTGGGTGCTCAGTGCTCAGGGTGCTGGGTGCTCAGTGCTCAGCGTGCTGGGTGCTCAGTACTCAGTGCTCAGGATGCTGGGTGCTCAGTGCTCAGTGTGCTGGGTGCTCAGTGCTCAGGGTGCTCAGTGCTCAGTGCTCAGTACTCAGGGTGCTGGGTCCTCAGTACTCAGGGTGCTGGGTGCTCAGTGCTCGGGGTGCCCGGTGCTCAGTGCTTGGGGTGCTGGGTGCTCAGTACTCAGGGTGCTGGGTGCTCAGCGCTCGCGGTGCTGGGTCCTCAGTGCTCAGGGTGCTGGGTGCTCAGTACTCAGGGTGCTGGGTCCTCAGTGCTCAGGGTGCTGGGTGCTCAGTACTCAGTGTGCTCAGTGCTCAGGGTGCGGGGTGCTCAGAACTCAGGGTGCTGGGTGCTCAGTACTCAGGGTGCTGGGTGCTCAGTACTCAGGGTGCTTGGTGCTCAGTACTCAGGGTGCTGGGTGCTCAGTGCTCAGGGTGCTGGGTGCTCAGTACTCATGGTGCTGGGTGCTCATTCTCGGGGTGCTGGGTGCTCAGTACTCAGGTTGTTCTGTACTCTGGGTGCTCCGTGTTCAGTACTCATGTTGCTGGGTGCTCAGTACTCAGGGTGCTCGGTGCTCAGTTCTCAGGGTGCTCGGTGTTCAGTGTTTGGGGTGCTGGGTGCTCAGTTCTCAGGGTGCTGGGTGCTCAGTGCTCAGGGTACTTGGTGCTCAGTGCTCAGGGTGCTGGGTGCTCAGTACTCAGTGTGCTCAGTGCTCAGTGCTCAGTACTCAGGGTGCTGGGTGCTCAGTACTCAGGGTGCTGGGTGCTCAGTGCTCGGGGTGCCCGGTGCTCAGTGCTCGGGGTGCTCGGTGCTCAGTACTCATGGTGCTGGGTGCTCAGTACTCAGGGTGCTGGGTGCTCAGTGCTGGGTGCTCAGTGCTCAGGGTGCTCGGTGCTCAGTACGTTGGGTGCTCAGTGCTCAGGGTGCTGGGTGCTCAGTGCTCGAGGTGCTGGGTGCTCAGTGCTCGGGGTGCTGGGTGCTCAGTACTCGGGCTGCTGGGTGCTCAGTGCTCAGGGTGCTGGGTCTCAGTGCTCGGGGATACTGGGTACTCATTGTTCAGTACACAGGGTGCTGAGTGCTCAGTGCTCGGGGTGCTGGGTGCTCAGTGCTCGGGGTGCTGGGTGCTCAGTACTCAGGGTGCTGGGTGCTCAGTACTCAGGGTGCTGTGTGTTCAGTGCTCAGGGTGCTGGGTGCTCAGTGCTCGGGGTGCTGGGTGCTCATTCTCGGGGTGCTGGGTGCTCAGTACTCAGGGAGCTGGGTGCAAAATGCTCGGGGTGCTCGGTGCTCAGTACACAGGGTGCTGGGTGCTCAGTGCTCGGGGTGCTGGGTGCTCAGCACTCAGGTTGCTGGGTGCTCAGTACTCAGGGTGCTGGGTGCTCAGTGCTCGGGGTGCTGGGTGCTCAGTGCTCAGGGTGCTGGGTGCTCAGTACTTAGGGTGCTATGTGCTCAGTGCTCGGGGTGCTCGGTGCTCAGTACTCAAGGTGCTGGGTGCTCAGTGCTCACGGTGCTGGTTGCTCAGTCCTCGGGGTGCTCCGTACTCAGTGCTCAGGGTGCTGGGTGCTCAGTACTCAGGGTGCTCAGTGCTCAGTACTAAGGGTGCTCAGTGCTCAGTACTCAGGGTGCTCAGTGCTCAGGGCTCGGGGTGCTGGGTGCTCAGTGCTCGGGGTGATGGGTGCTCAGTACTCAGGGTGCTTGGTGCTCAGTGCACAGTACTCAGCGTGCTGGGTGCTCAGTGCTCGGGGTGCTGGGTCCTCAGTGCTCAGGGTGCTGGGTGCTCAGTACTCAGGGTGCTGGGTGCTCAGTGCTCCCGGTGCTGGGTCTTCAGTGCTCAGGCTGCTGGGTGCTCAGTACTCAGGGTGCTGGGTCCTCAGTGCTCAGGGTGCTGGGTGCTTAGTACTCAGTGTGCTCAGTGCTCAGGGTGCTGGGTGCTCAGAACTCATGGTGCTGGGTGCTCAGTACTCAGGGTGCTGGGTGCTCAGTACTCAGGGTGCTTGGTGCTCAGTACTCAGAGTGCTGGGTGCTCAGTGCTCAGGGTGCTCGGTGCTCAGTACTCATGGTGCTGGGTGCTCATTCTCGGGGTGCTGGGTGCTCAGTACTCAGGTTGCTCAGTACTCTGGGTGCTCGGTGCTCAGTACTGATGGTGCTGGGTGCTCAGTACTCAGGGTGCTCGGTGCTCAGTTCTCAGGGTGCTCGGTGCTCAGTGTTTGGGGTGCTGGGTGCTCAGTACTCAGGGTGCTGGGTGCTCAGTGCTCAGGGTGCTGGGTGCTCAGTGCTCAGCGTGCTGGGTGCTCAGTACTCAGTTCTCAGGATGCTGGGTGCTCAGTGCTCAGTGTGCTGGGTGCTCAGTGCTCAGGGTGCTCAGTGCTCAGTGCTCAGTACTCAGGGTGCTGGGTCCTCAGTACTCAGGGTGCTGGGTGCTCAGTGCTCGGGGTGCCCGGTGCTCAGTGCTTGGGGTGCTGGGTGCTCAGTACTCAGGGTGCTGGGTGCTCAGCGCTCGCGGTGCTGGGTCCTCAGTGCTCAGGGTGCTGGGTGCTCAGTACTCAGGGTGCTGGGTCCTCAGTGCTCAGGGTGCTGGGTGCTCAGTACTCAGTGTGCTCAGTGCTCAGGGTGCGGGGTGCTCAGAACTCAGGGTGCTGGGTGCTCAGTACTCAGGGTGCTGGGTGCTCAGTACTCAGGGTGCTTGGTGCTCAGTACTCAGGGTGCTGGGTGCTCAGTGCTCAGGGTGCTGGGTGCTCAGTACTCATGGTGCTGGGTGCTCATTCTCGGGGTGCTGGGTGCTCAGTACTCAGGTTGTTCTGTACTCTGGGTGCTCCGTGTTCAGTACTCATGTTGCTGGGTGCTCAGTACTCAGGGTGCTCGGTGCTCAGTTCTCAGGGTGCTCGGTGCTCAGTGTTTGGGGTGCTGGGTGCTCAGTTCTCAGGGTGCTGGGTGCTCAGTGCTCAGGGTACTTGGTGCTCAGTGCTCAGGGTGCTGGGTGCTCAGTACTCAGTGTGCTCAGTGCTCAGTGCTCAGTACTCAGGGTGCTGGGTGCTCAGTACTCAGGGTGCTGGGTGCTCAGTGCTCGGGGTGCCCGGTGCTCAGTGCTCGGGGTGCTCGGTGCTCAGTACTCATGGTGCTGGGTGCTCAGTACTCAGGGTGCTGGGTGCTCAGTGCTGGGTGCTCAGTGCTCAGGGTGCTCGGTGCTCAGTACGTTGGGTGCTCAGTGCTCAGGGTGCTGGGTGCTCAGTGCTCGAGGTGCTGGGTGCTCAGTGCTCGGGGTGCTGGGTGCTCAGTACTCGGGCTGCTGGGTGCTCAGTGCTCAGGGTGCTGGGTCTCAGTGCTCGGGGATACTGGGTACTCATTGTTCAGTACACAGGGTGCTGAGTGCTCAGTGCTCGGGGTGCTGGGTGCTCAGTGCTCGGGGTGCTGGGTGCTCAGTACTCAGGGTGCTGTGTGTTCAGTGCTCAGGGTGCTGGGTGCTCAGTGCTCGGGGTGCTGGGTGCTCATTCTCGGGGTGCTGGGTGCTCAGTACTCAGGGAGCTGGGTGCAAAATGCTCGGGGTGCTCGGTGCTCAGTACACAGGGTGCTGGGTGCTCAGTGCTCGGGGTGCTGGGTGCTCAGCACTCAGGTTGCTGGGTGCTCAGTACTCAGGGTGCTGGGTGCTCAGTGCTCGGGGTGCTGGGTGCTCAGTGCTCAGGGTGCTGGGTGCTCAGTACTTAGGGTGCTATGTGCTCAGTGCTCGGGGTGCTCGGTGCTCAGTACTCAAGGTGCTGGGTGCTCAGTGCTCACGGTGCTGGTTGCTCAGTCCTCGGGGTGCTCCGTACTCAGTGCTCAGGGTGCTGGGTGCTCAGTACTCAGGGTGCTCAGTGCTCAGTACTAAGGGTGCTCAGTGCTCAGTACTCAGGGTGCTCAGTGCTCAGGGCTCGGGGTGCTGGGTGCTCAGTGCTCGGGGTGATGGGTGCTCAGTACTCAGGGTGCTTGGTGCTCAGTGCACAGTACTCAGCGTGCTGGGTGCTCAGTGCTCGGGGTGCTGGGTCCTCAGTGCTCAGGGTGCTGGGTGCTCAGTACTCAGGGTGCTGGGTGCTCAGTGCTCCCGGTGCTGGGTCTTCAGTGCTCAGGGTGCTGGGTGCTCAGTACTCAGGGTGCTGGGTCCTCAGTGCTCAGGGTGCTGGGTGCTTAGTACTCAGTGTGCTCAGTGCTCAGGGTGCTGGGTGCTCAGAACTCATGGTGCTGGGTGCTCAGTACTCAGGGTGCTGGGTGCTCAGTACTCAGGGTGCTTGGTGCTCAGTACTCAGAGTGCTGGGTGCTCAGTGCTCAGGGTGCTCGGTGCTCAGTACTCATGGTGCTGGGTGCTCATTCTCGGGGTGCTGGGTGCTCAGTACTCAGGTTGCTCAGTACTCTGGGTGCTCGGTGCTCAGTACTGATGGTGCTGGGTGCTCAGTACTCAGGGTGCTCGGTGCTCAGTTCTCAGGGTGCTCGGTGCTCAGTGTTTGGGGTGCTGGGTGCTCAGTACTCAGGGTGCTGGGTGCTCAGTGCTCAGGGTGCTGGGTGCTCAGTGCTCAGCGTGCTGGGTGCTCAGTACTCAGTGCTCAGGATGCTGGGTGCTCAGTGCTCAGTGTGCTGGGTGCTCAGTGCTCAGGGTGCTCAGTGCTCAGTGCTCAGTACTCAGGGTGCTGGGTCCTCAGTACTCAGGGTGCTGGGTGCTCAGTGCTCGGGGTGCCCGGTGCTCAGTGCTTGGGGTGCTGGGTGCTCAGTACTCAGGGTGCTGGGTGCTCAGCGCTCGCGGTGCTGGGTCCTCAGTGCTCAGGGTGCTGGGTGCTCAGTACTCAGGGTGCTGGGTCCTCAGTGCTCAGGGTGCTGGGTGCTCAGTACTCAGTGTGCTCAGTGCTCAGGGTGCGGGGTGCTCAGAACTCAGGGTGCTGGGTGCTCAGTACTCAGGGTGCTGGGTGCTCAGTACTCAGGGTGCTTGGTGCTCAGTACTCAGGGTGCTGGGTGCTCAGTGCTCAGGGTGCTGGGTGCTCAGTACTCATGGTGCTGGGTGCTCATTCTCGGGGTGCTGGGTGCTCAGTACTCAGGTTGTTCTGTACTCTGGGTGCTCCGTGTTCAGTACTCATGTTGCTGGGTGCTCAGTACTCAGGGTGCTCGGTGCTCAGTTCTCAGGGTGCTCGGTGCTCAGTGTTTGGGGTGCTGGGTGCTCAGTTCTCAGGGTGCTGGGTGCTCAGTGCTCAGGGTACTTGGTGCTCAGTGCTCAGGGTGCTGGGTGCTCAGTACTCAGTGTGCTCAGTGCTCAGTGCTCAGTACTCAGGGTGCTGGGTGCTCAGTACTCAGGGTGCTGGGTGCTCAGTGCTCGGGGTGCCCGGTGCTCAGTGCTCGGGGTGCTCGGTGCTCAGTACTCATGGTGCTGGGTGCTCAGTACTCAGGGTGCTGGGTGCTCAGTGCTGGGTGCTCAGTGCTCAGGGTGCTCGGTGCTCAGTACGTTGGGTGCTCAGTGCTCAGGGTGCTGGGTGCTCAGTGCTCAGGGTGCTGGGTGCTCAGTGCTCAGGGTGCTTGATGCTCAGTACTCAGGGTGCTGGGTGCTCAGTGCTCAGGGTGCCGGGTGCTCACGGCTCGGGGTGCTGGGTGCTCAGTACTCAGTGTTCTGGGTGCTCAGTACTCAGGGTGCTGGGTGCTCAGTACTCGGGGTGCTGGGTGCTCAGTGCTCAGGGTGCTGGGTGCTCAGTGCTCGCGGTGCTGGGTGCTCAGTACTCATGGTGCTGGGTGCGCAGTACTCAGGGTGCTGGGTGCTCAGTACTCAGGGTGCTGGGTGCTCAGTACTCAGGGTGCTGGGTGCTCAGTACTCGGGGTGCTGGGTGCTCAGCGTGCTGGGTGCTCAGTACAAAGGGTGCTCGGTGCTCAGTGCTTGGGGTGCTGGGTGCTCAGTACTCAGGGTGCTGGGTGCTCAGTGCTCAAGGTGCTGGGTGCTCAGTGCTCAGGGTGCTTGATGCTCAGTACTCAGGGTGCTGGGTGCTCAATGCTTGGGGTGCTGGGTGCTCAGTACTCAGTGTGCTGGGTGCTCAGTGCTCGAGGTGCTGGGTGCTCAGTGCTCGGGGTGCTGGGTGCTCAGTACTCGGGCTGCTGGGTGCTCAGTGCTCAGGGTGCTGGGTCTCAGTGCTCGGGGGTACTGGGTACTCATTGTTCAGTACACAGGGTGCTGAGTGCTCAGTGCTCGGGGTGCTGGGTGCTCAGTGCTCGGGGTGCTGGGTGCTCAGTACTCAGGGTGCTGGGTGCTCAGTACTCAGGGTGCTGTGTGTTCAGTGCTCAGGGTGCTGGGTGCTCAGTGCTCGGGGTGCTGGGTGCTCATTCTCGGGGTGCTGGGTGCTCAGTACTCAGGGAGCTGGGTGCAAAATGCTCAGGGTGCTCGGTGCTCAGTACACAGGGTGCTGGGTGCTCAGTGCTCGGGGTGCTGGGTGCTCAGCACTCAGGTTGCTGGGTGCTCAGTACTCTGGGTGCTGGGTGCTCAGTGCTCGGGGTGCTGGGTGCTCAGTGCTCAGGGTGCTGGGTGCTCAGTACTTAGGGTGCTATGTGCTCAGTGCTCGGGGTGCTCGGTGCTCAGTACTCAAGGTGCTGGGTGCTCAGTGCTCACGGTGCTGGTTGCTCAGTCCTCGGGGTGCTCCGTACTCAGTGCTCAGGGTGCTGGGTGCTCAGTACTCAGGGTGCTCAGTGCTCAGTACTAAGGGTGCTCAGTGCTCAGTACTCAGGGTGCTCAGTGCTCAGGGCTCGGGGTGCTGGGTGCTCAGTGCTCGGGGTGATGGGTGCTCAGTACTCAGGGTGCTTGGTGCTCAGTGCACAGTACTCAGCGTGCTGGGTGCTCAGTGCTCGGGGTGCTGGGTCCTCAGTGCTCAGGGTGCTGGGTGCTCAGTACTCAGGGTGCTGGGTGCTCAGTGCTCCCGGTGCTGGGTCTTCAGTGCTCAGGGTGCTGGGTGCTCAGTACTCAGGGTGCTGGGTCCTCAGTGCTCAGGGTGCTGGGTGCTTAGTACTCAGTGTGCTCAGTGCTCAGGGTGCTGGGTGCTCAGAACTCATGGTGCTGGGTGCTCAGTATTCAGGGTGCTGGGTGCTCAGTACTCAGGGTGCTTGGTGCTCAGTACTCAGAGTGCTGGGTGCTCAGTGCTCAGGGTGCTCGGTGCTCAGTACTCATGGTGCTGGGTGCTCATTCTCGGGGTGCTGGGTGCTCAGTACTCAGGTTGCTCAGTACTCTGGGTGCTCGGTGCTCAGTACTGATGGTGCTGGGTGCTCAGTACTCAGGGTGCTCGGTGCTCAGTTCTCAGGGTGCTCGGTGCTCAGTGTTTGGGGTGCTGGGTGCTCAGTACTCAGGGTGCTGGGTGCTCAGTGCTCAGGGTGCTGGGTGCTCAGTGCTCAGCGTGCTGGGTGCTCAGTACTCAGTGCTCAGGATGCTGGGTGCTCAGTGCTCAGTGTGCTGGGTGCTCAGTGCTCAGGGTGCTCAGTGCTCAGTGCTCAGTACTCAGGGTGCTGGGTCCTCAGTACTCAGGGTGCTGGGTGCTCAGTGCTCGGGGTGCCCGGTGCTCAGTGCTTGGGGTGCTGGGTGCTCAGTACTCAGGGTGCTGGGTGCTCAGCGCTCGCGGTGCTGGGTCCTCAGTGCTCAGGGTGCTGGGTGCTCAGTACTCAGGGTGCTGGGTCCTCAGTGCTCAGGGTGCTGGGTGCTCAGTACTCAGTGTGTTCAGTGCTCAGGGTGCGGGGTGCTCAGAACTCAGGGTGCTGGGTGCTCAGTACTCAGGGTGCTGGGTGCTCAGTACTCAGGGTGCTTGGTGCTCAGAACTCAGGGTGCTGGTTGCTCAGTACTCAGGGTGCTGGGTGCTCAGTGCTCGGGTGATGGGTGCTCAGTACTCAGGGTGCTGGGTGCTCAGTGCTCAGTACTCAGCGTGCTGGGTGCTCAGTGCTCGGGGTGCTGGGTCCTCAGTGCTCAGGGTGCTGGGTGCTCAGTACTCAGGGTGCTGGGTGATCAGTGCTCGGGGTGCTGGGTCCTCAGTGCTCAGGGTGCTGGGTGCTCAGTACTCAGGGTGCTGGGTCCTCAGTGCTCAGGGTGCTGGGTGCTCAGTACTCAGTGTGCTCAGTGCTCAGGGTGCTGGGTGCTCAGAACTCATGGTGCTGGGTGCTCAGTACTCAGGGTGCTGGGTGCTCAGTACTCAGGTTGCTTGGTGCTCAGTACTCAGAGTGCTGGGTGCTCAGTGCTCAGGGTGCTCGGTGCTCAGTACTCATGGTGCTGGGTGCTCATTCTCGGGGTGGTGGGTGCTCAGTACTCAGGTTGCTCAGTACTCTGGGTGCTCGGTGCTCAGTACTGATGGTGCTTGGTGCTCATTACTCAGGGTGCTCGGTGCTCAGTTCTCAGGGTGCTCGGTGCTCAGTGTTTGGGGTGCTGGGTGCTCAGTACTCAGGGTTCTGGGTGCTCAGTGCTCAGGGTTCTGGGTGCTCAGTGCTCAGCGTGCTGGGTGCTCAGTACTCAGTGCTCAGGATGCTGGGTGCTCAGTGCTCAGGGTGCTGGGTGCTCAGTGCTCAGGGTGCTCAGTGCTCAGTACTCAGGGTCCTGGGTCCCCAGTACTCAGGGTGCTGGGTGCTCAGTGCTCGGTGTGCCCGGTGCTCAGTGCTTGGGGTGCTGGGTCCTCAGTGCTCAGGGTGCTCGGTGCTCAGTACTCATGGTGCTGGGTGATCATTCTCGGGGTGCTGGGTGCTCAGTACTCAGGTTGTTCAGTACTCTGGGTGCTCCGTGTTCAGTACTCATGGTGCTGGGTGCTCAGTACTCAGGGTGCTCGGTGCTCAGATCTCAGGGTGCTCGGTGCTCAGTGTTTGGGGTGCTGGGTGCTCAGTACTCAGGGTGCTGGGTGCTCAGTGCTCAGGGTGCTTGGTGCTCAGTGCTCAGGGTGCTGGGTGCTCAGTACTCAGGGTGCTCAGTGCTCAGTGCTCAGTACTCAGGGTGCTGGGTGCTCAGTACTCAGGGTGCTGGGTGCTCAGTGCTCGGGGTGCCCGGTGCTCAGTGCTCGGGGTGCTCGGTGCTCAGTACTCATGGTGCTGGTGATCATTCTCGGGGTGCTGGGTGCTCAGTACTCAGGTTGTTCAGTACTCTGGGTGCTCCGTGTTCAGTACTCATGGTGCTGGGTGCTCAGTACTCAGGGTGCTCGGTGCTCAGTTCTCAGGGTGCTCGGTGCTCAGTGTTTGGGGTGCTGGGTGCTCAGTACTCAGGGTGCTGGGTGCTCAGTGCTCAGGGTGCTTGGTGCTCAGTGCTCAGTGTGCTGGGTGCTCAGTACTCAGGGTGCTCAGTGCTCAGTGCTCAGTACTCAGGGTGCTGGGTGCTCAGTACTCAGGGTGCTGGGTGCTCAGTGCTCGGGGTGCCCGGTGCTCAGTGCTCGGGGTGCTCGGTGCTCAGTACTCATGGTGCTGGGTGCTCAGTACTCAGGGTGCTCAGTGCTCAGTGCTCAGTACTCAGGGTGCTGGGTGCTCAGTACTCAGGGTGCTGGGTGCTCAGTGCTCGGGGTGCCCGGTGCTCAGTGCTCGGGGTGCTCGGTGCTCAGTACTCATGGTGCTGGGTGATCATTCTCGGGGTGCTGGGTGCTCAGTACTCAGGTTGTTCAGTACTCTGGGTGCTCCGTGTTCAGTACTCATGGTGCTGGGTGCTCAGTACTCAGGGTGCTCGGTGCTCAGATCTCAGGGTGCTCGGTGCTCAGTGTTTGGGGTGCTGGGTGATCAGTACTCAGGGTGCTGGGTGCTCAGTGCTCAGGGTGCTTGGTGCTCAGTGCTCAGGGTGCTGGGTGCTCAGTGCTCAGGGTGCTGGGTGCTCAGTACTCAGGGTGCTGGGTGCTCAGTGCTCGGGGTGCTCGGTGATCAGTACTCAGGGTGCTGGGTGCTCAGTGCTCAGGGTGCTGAGTACTCAGTACTCAGGGTGCTGGGTGCTCAGTGCTCAGGGTGCTGGGTGCTCAGTGCTCAGGGTGCTGGGTGCTCAGTGCTCGGGGTGCTGGGTGCTCAGTGCTCGGGGTGCTGGGTGCTCAGTGCTCAGGGTGCTGGGTGCTCAGTGCTCAGGGTGCTGGGTGCTCATTACTCAGGGTTCTGGGGGCTCAGTACTCAGGGTGCTGGGTGCTCAGTGTTCAGGGTGCTGGGTGCTCAGTCCTCAGGGTGCTGGGTGCTCAGTACTCAGGGTGTTCGGTGCTCAGTACTCAGGGTGCTCAGTGCTCAGTACTCAGGGTGCTGGTTGCTCAGTGCTCGGGGTGCTCGGTGCTCAGTACTCAGGGTGCTGGGTGCTCAGTACTCAGGGTGCTGGGTGCTCAGTACTCAGGGTGCTGGGTGCTCAGTACTCAGGGTGCTGGGTGCTCAGTACTCAGGGTGCTGGGTGCTCAGTGCTCAGGGTGCTGGGTGCTCAGTACTCAGGGTGCTTGGTGCTCAGTACTTAGTGTGCTCGGTGCTCAGTACTCAGGGTGCTGGGTGCTCAGTGCTCAGGGTGCTTTGTACTCAGTACTCAGGGTTCTGGGTGCTCAGTACTCAGGGTGCTCAGTGCTCAGGGCTCGGGGTGCTGGGTGCTCAGTGCTCGGGGTGATGGGTGCTCAGTACTCAGGGTGCTTGGTGCTCAGTGCACAGTACTCAGCGTGCTGGGTGCTCAGTGCTCGGGGTTCTGGGTCCTCAGTGCTCAGGGTGCTGGGTGCTCAGTACTCAGGGTGCTGGGTGCTCAGTGCTCCCGGTGCTGGGTCTTCAGTGCTCAGGGTGCTGGGTGCTCAGTACTCAGGGTGCTGGGTCCTCAGTGCTCAGGGTGCTGGGTGCTTAGTACTCAGTGTGCTCAGTGCTCAGGGTGCTGGGTGCTCAGAACTCATGGTGCTGGGTGCTCAGTACTCAGGGTGCTGGGTGCTCAGTACTCAGGGTGCTTGGTGCTCAGTACTCAGAGTGCTGGGTGCTCAGTGCTCAGGGTGCTCGGTGCTCAGTACTCATGGTGCTGGGTGCTCATTCTCGGGGTGCTGGGTGCTCAGTACTCAGGTTGCTCAGTACTCTGGGTGCTCGGTGCTCAGTACTGATGGTGCTGGGTGCTCAGTACTCAGGGTGCTCGGTGCTCAGTTCTCAGGGTGCTCGGTGCTCAGTGTTTGGGGTGCTGGGTGCTCAGTACTCAGGGTGCTGGGTGCTCAGTGCTCAGGGTGCTGGGTGCTCAGTGCTCAGCGTGCTGGGTGCTCAGTACTCAGTGCTCAGGATGCTGGGTGCTCAGTGCTCAGTGTGCTGGGTGCTCAGTGCTCAGGGTGCTCAGTGCTCAGTGCTCAGTACTCAGGGTGCTGGGTCCTCAGTACTCAGGGTGCTGGGTGCTCAGTGCTCGGGGTGCCCGGTGCTCAGTGCTTGGGGTGCTGGGTGCTCAGTACTCAGGGTGCTGGGTGCTCAGCGCTCGCGGTGCTGGGTCCTCAGTGCTCAGGGTGCTGGGTGCTCAGTACTCAGGGTGCTGGGTCCTCAGTGCTCAGGGTGCTGGGTGCTCAGTACTCAGTGTGCTCAGTGCTCAGGGTGCGGGGTGCTCAGAACTCAGGGTGCTGGGTGCTCAGTACTCAGGGTGCTGGGTGCTCAGTACTCAGGGTGCTTGGTGCTCAGTACTCAGGGTGCTGGGTGCTCAGTGCTCAGGGTGCTGGGTGCTCAGTACTCATGGTGCTGGGTGCTCATTCTCGGGGTGCTGGGTGCTCAGTACTCAGGTTGTTCTGTACTCTGGGTGCTCCGTGTTCAGTACTCATGTTGCTGGGTGCTCAGTACTCAGGGTGCTCGGTGCTCAGTTCTCAGGGTGCTCGGTGCTCAGTGTTTGGGGTGCTGGGTGCTCAGTTCTCAGGGTGCTGGGTGCTCAGTGCTCAGGGTACTTGGTGCTCAGTGCTCAGGGTGCTGGGTGCTCAGTACTCAGTGTGCTCAGTGCTCAGTGCTCAGTACTCAGGGTGCTGGGTGCTCAGTACTCAGGGTGCTGGGTGCTCAGTGCTCGGGGTGCCCGGTGCTCAGTGCTCGGGGTGCTCGGTGCTCAGTACTCATGGTGCTGGGTGCTCAGTACTCAGGGTGCTGGGTGCTCAGTGCTGGGTGCTCAGTGCTCAGGGTGCTCGGTGCTCAGTACGTTGGGTGCTCAGTGCTCAGGGTGCTGGGTGCTCAGTGCTCAGGGTGCTGGGTGCTCAGTGCTCAGGGTGCTTGATGCTCAGTACTCAGGGTGCTGGGTGCTCAGTGCTCAGGGTGCCGGGTGCTCACGGCTCGGGGTGCTGGGTGCTCAGTACTCAGTGTTCTGGGTGCTCAGTACTCAGTGTGCTGGGTGCTCAGTACTCGGGGTGCTGGGTGCTCAGTGCTCAGGGTGCTGGGTGCTCAGTGCTCGCGGTGCTGGGTGCTCATTACTCATGGTGCTGGGTGCGCAGTACTCAGGGTGCTGGGTGCTCAGTACTCAGGGTGCTGGGTGCTCAGTACTCAGGGTGCTGGGTGCTCAGTACTCGGGGTGCTGGGTGCTCAGCGTGCTGGGTGCTCAGTACAAAGGGTGCTCGGTGCTCAGTGCTTGGGGTGCTGGGTGCTCAGTACTCAGGGTGCTGGGTGCTCAGTGCTCAAGGTGCTGGGTGCTCAGTGCTCAGGGTGCTTGATGCTCAGTACTCAGGGTGCTGGGTGCTCAATGCTTGGGGTGCTGGGTGCTCAGGACTCAGTGTGCTGGGTGCTCAGTGCTCGAGGTGCTGGGTGCTCAGTGCTCGGGGTGCTGGGTGCTCAGTACTCGGGCTGCTGGGTGCTCAGTGCTCAGGGTGCTGGGTCTCAGTGCTCGGGGGTACTGGGTACTCATTGTTCAGTACACAGGGTGCTGAGTGCTCAGTGCTCGGGGTGCTGGGTGCTCAGTGCTCGGGGTGCTGGGTGCTCAGTACTCAGGGTGCTGGGTGCTCAGTACTCAGGGTGCTGTGTGTTCAGTGCTCAGGGTGCTGGGTGCTCAGTGCTCGGGGTGCTGGGTGCTCATTCTCGGGGTGCTGGGTGCTCAGTACTCAGGGAGCTGGGTGCAAAATGCTCAGGGTGCTCGGTGCTCAGTACACAGGGTGCTGGGTGCTCAGTGCTCGGGGTGCTGGGTGCTCAGCACTCAGGTTGCTGGGTGCTCAGTACTCTGGGTGCTGGGTGCTCAGTGCTCGGGGTGCTGGGTGCTCAGTGCTCAGGGTGCTGGGTGCTCAGTACTTAGGGTGCTATGTGCTCAGTGCTCGGGGTGCTCGGTGCTCAGTACTCAAGGTGCTGGGTGCTCAGTGCTCACGGTGCTGGTTGCTCAGTCCTCGGGGTGCTCCGTACTCAGTGCTCAGGGTGCTGGGTGCTCAGTACTCAGGGTGCTCAGTGCTCAGTACTAAGGGTGCTCAGTGCTCAGTACTCAGGGTGCTCAGTGCTCAGGGCTCGGGGTGCTGGGTGCTCAGTGCTCGGGGTGATGGGTGCTCAGTACTCAGGGTGCTTGGTGCTCAGTGCACAGTACTCAGCGTGCTGGGTGCTCAGTGCTCGGGGTGCTGGGTCCTCAGTGCTCAGGGTGCTGGGTGCTCAGTACTCAGGGTGCTGGGTGCTCAGTGCTCCCGGTGCTGGGTCTTCAGTGCTCAGGGTGCTGGGTGCTCAGTACTCAGGGTGCTGGGTCCTCAGTGCTCAGGGTGCTGGGTGCTTAGTACTCAGTGTGCTCAGTGCTCAGGGTGCTGGGTGCTCAGAACTCATGGTGCTGGGTGCTCAGTACTCAGGGTGCTGGGTGCTCAGTACTCAGGGTGCTTGGTGCTCAGTACTCAGAGTGCTGGGTGCTCAGTGCTCAGGGTGCTCGGTGCTCAGTACTCATGGTGCTGGGTGCTCATTCTCGGGGTGCTGGGTGCTCAGTACTCAGGTTGCTCAGTACTCTGGGTGCTCGGTGCTCAGTACTGATGGTGCTGGGTGCTCAGTACTCAGGGTGCTCGGTGCTCAGTTCTCAGGGTGCTCGGTGCTCAGTGTTTGGGGTGCTGGGTGCTCAGTACTCAGGGTGCTGGGTGCTCAGTGCTCAGGGTGCTGGGTGCTCAGTGCTCAGCGTGCTGGGTGCTCAGTACTCAGTGCTCAGGATGCTGGGTGCTCAGTGCTCAGTGTGCTGGGTGCTCAGTGCTCAGGGTGCTCAGTGCTCAGTGCTCAGTACTCAGGGTGCTGGGTCCTCAGTACTCAGGGTGCTGGGTGCTCAGTGCTCGGGGTGCCCGGTGCTCAGTGCTTGGGGTGCTGGGTGCTCAGTACTCAGGGTGCTGGGTGCTCAGCGCTCGCGGTGCTGGGTCCTCAGTGCTCAGGGTGCTGGGTGCTCAGAACTCAGGGTGCTGGGTGCTCAGTACTCAGGGTGCTGGGTGCTCAGTACTCAGGGTGCTTGGTGCTCAGAACTCAGGGTGCTGGTTGCTCAGTACTCAGGGTGCTGGGTGCTCAGTGCTCGGGTGATGGGTGCTCAGTACTCAGGGTGCTGGGTGCTCAGTGCTCAGTACTCAGCGTGCTGGGTGCTCAGTGCTCGGGGTGCTGGGTCCTCAGTGCTCAGGGTGCTGGGTGCTCAGTACTCAGGGTGCTGGGTGATCAGTGCTCGGGGTGCTGGGTCCTCAGTGCTCAGGGTGCTGGGTGCTCAGTACTCAGGGTGCTGGGTCCTCAGTGCTCAGGGTGCTGGGTGCTCAGTACTCAGTGTGCTCAGTGCTCAGGGTGCTGGGTGCTCAGAACTCATGGTGCTGGGTGCTCAGTACTCAGGGTGCTGGGTGCTCAGTACTCAGGTTGCTTGGTGCTCAGTACTCAGAGTGCTGGGTGCTCAGTGCTCAGGGTGCTCGGTGCTCAGTACTCATGGTGCTGGGTGCTCATTCTCGGGGTGGTGGGTGCTCAGTACTCAGGTTGCTCAGTACTCTGGGTGCTCGGTGCTCAGTACTGATGGTGCTTGGTGCTCATTACTCAGGGTGCTCGGTGCTCAGTTCTCAGGGTGCTCGGTGCTCAGTGTTTGGGGTGCTGGGTGCTCAGTACTCAGGGTTCTGGGTGCTCAGTGCTCAGGGTTCTGGGTGCTCAGTGCTCAGCGTGCTGGGTGCTCAGTACTCAGTGCTCAGGATGCTGGGTGCTCAGTGCTCAGGGTGCTGGGTGCTCAGTGCTCAGGGTGCTCAGTGCTCAGTGCTCAGTACTCAGGGTCCTGGGTCCCCAGTACTCAGGGTGCTGGGTGCTCAGTGCTCGGTGTGCCCGGTGCTCAGTGCTTGGGGTGCTGGGTCCTCAGTGCTCAGGGTGCTCGGTGCTCAGTACTCATGGTGCTGGGTGATCATTCTCGGGGTGCTGGGTGCTCAGTACTCAGGTTGTTCAGTACTCTGGGTGCTCCGTGTTCAGTACTCATGGTGCTGGGTGCTCAGTACTCAGGGTGCTCGGTGCTCAGATCTCAGGGTGCTCGGTGCTCAGTGTTTGGGGTGCTGGGTGCTCAGTACTCAGGGTGCTGGGTGCTCAGTGCTCAGGGTGCTTGGTGCTCAGTGCTCAGGGTGCTGGGTGCTCAGTACTCAGGGTGCTCAGTGCTCAGTGCTCAGTACTCAGGGTGCTGGGTGCTCAGTACTCAGGGTGCTGGGTGCTCAGTGCTCGGGGTGCCCGGTGCTCAGTGCTCGGGGTGCTCGGTGCTCAGTACTCATGGTGCTGGTGATCATTCTCGGGGTGCTGGGTGCTCAGTACTCAGGTTGTTCAGTACTCTGGGTGCTCCGTGTTCAGTACTCATGGTGCTGGGTGCTCAGTACTCAGGGTGCTCGGTGCTCAGTTCTCAGGGTGCTCGGTGCTCAGTGTTTGGGGTGCTGGGTGCTCAGTACTCAGGGTGCTGGGTGCTCAGTGCTCAGGGTGCTTGGTGCTCAGTGCTCAGTGTGCTGGGTGCTCAGTACTCAGGGTGCTCAGTGCTCAGTGCTCAGTACTCAGGGTGCTGGGTGCTCAGTACTCAGGGTGCTGGGTGCTCAGTGCTCCGGGTGCCCGGTGCTCAGTGCTCGGGGTGCTCGGTGCTCAGTACTCATGGTGCTGGGTGCTCAGTACTCAGGGTGCTCAGTGCTCAGTGCTCAGTACTCAGGGTGCTGGGTGCTCAGTACTCAGGGTGCTGGGTGCTCAGTGCTCGGGGTGCCCGGTGCTCAGTGCTCGGGGTGCTCGGTGCTCAGTACTCATGGTGCTGGGTGATCATTCTCGGGGTGCTGGGTGCTCAGTACTCAGGTTGTTCAGTACTCTGGGTGCTCCGTGTTCAGTACTCATGGTGCTGGGTGCTCAGTACTCAGGGTGCTCGGTGCTCAGATCTCAGGGTGCTCGGTGCTCAGTGTTTGGGGTGCTGGGTGATCAGTACTCAGGGTGCTGGGTGCTCAGTGCTCAGGGTGCTTGGTGCTCAGTGCTCAGGGTGCTGGGTGCTCAGTGCTCAGGGTGCTGGGTGCTCAGTACTCAGGGTGCTGGGTGCTCAGTGCTCGGGGTGCTCGGTGATCAGTACTCAGGGTGCTGGGTGCTCAGTGCTCAGGGTGCTGAGTACTCAGTACTCAGGGTGCTGGGTGCTCAGTGCTCAGGGTGCTGGGTGCTCAGTGCTCAGGGTGCTGGGTGCTCAGTGCTCGGGGTGCTGGGTGCTCAGTGCTCGGGGTGCTGGGTGCTCAGTGCTCAGGGTGCTGGGTGCTCAGTGCTCAGGGTGCTGGGTGCTCATTACTCAGGGTTCTGGGGGCTCAGTACTCAGGGTGCTGGGTGCTCAGTGTTCAGGGTGCTGGGTGCTCAGTCCTCAGGGTGCTGGGTGCTCAGTACTCAGGGTGTTCGGTGCTCAGTACTCAGGGTGCTCAGTGCTCAGTACTCAGGGTGCTGGTTGCTCAGTGCTCGGGGTGCTCGGTGCTCAGTACTCAGGGTGCTGGGTGCTCAGTACTCAGGGTGCTGGGTGCTCAGTACTCAGGGTGCTGGGTGCTCAGTACTCAGGGTGCTGGGTGCTCAGTACTCAGGGTGCTGGGTGCTCAGTGCTCAGGGTGCTGGGTGCTCAGTACTCAGGGTGCTTGGTGCTCAGTACTTAGTGTGCTCGGTGCTCAGTACTCAGGGTGCTGGGTGCTCAGTGCTCAGGGTGCTTTGTACTCAGTACTCAGGGTTCTGGGTGCTCAGTACTCAGGGTGCTGGGTGCTCAGTGCTCAGGGTTCTGGGTGCTCAGTGCTCAGGGTGCTGGGTGCTCAGTACTCAGGGTGCTGGGTGCTCAGTGCTCAGGGTGATCGGTGCTCAGTACTCAGGGTGCTCAGTACTCAGGGTGCTGGGTGCTCAGTGCTCAGGGTGCTGGGTGCTCAGTACTCAGGGTGCTGGGTGCTCAGTGCTCGGTGTGCTGGGTGCTCAGTGCTCAGGGTGCTCAGTGCTCAGGGTGCTGGGTGCTCAGTGCTCGGGGTGCTCGGTGCTCAGGGTGCTGGGTGCTCAGTCCTCAGGGTGCTCAGTGCTCAGGGTGCTGGGTGCTCAGTGCTCGGGGTGCTCGGTGCTCAGTACTCAGGGTGCTGGGTGCTCAGTGCTCAGGGCGCTGGGTGCTCAGTGCTCGGGGTGCTGGGTGCTCAGTGCTCGGGGTGCTGGGTGGTCAGTGCTCAGTGCTCAGGGTGCTGGGTGCTCAGTGCTCAGTGCTCAGGGTGCTGGGTGCTCAGTTCTCAGGGTGCTGGGTGCTCAGTACTCAGGGTGCTGGGTGCTCAGTGATCAGGGTGCTGGGTGCTCAGTAATCTGGGTGTTGGGTGCTCAGTACTCAGGGTGCTGGGTGCTCAGTGCTCGGGGTGCTCGGTGCTCAGTACTCAAGGTGCTGGGTGCTCAGTGCTCAGGGTGCGGGGTGCTCAGTCCTCGGGGTGCTCCGTGCTCAGTGCTCAGGGGGCTGGGTGCTCAGTACTCAGGGTGCTCGGTGCTCAGTACTCAGGGTTTTCAGTGCTCAGGGTGCTGGGTGCTCAGTACTAAGGGTGCTCAGTGCTCAGTACTCGGGGTGCTGGGTGCTCAGTACTCAGGGCGCTCAGTGCTCAGTACTCGGGGTGCTGGGTGCTCAGTGCTCAGTGTGCTCAGTGCTCAGTGCTCGGGGTGCTGGGTGCTCAGTGCTCGGGGCGCTGGGTGCTCAGTGCTCAGGGTGCTGGGTGCTCAGTGCTCAGGGTGCTGGGTGCTCATTGCTCAGGGCGCTGGGTGCTCAGTGCTCGGGGCGCTGGGTGCTCAGTGCTCGGGGTGCTGGGTGCTCAGTGCTCGGGGTGCTGGGTGGTCAGTGCTCAGTACTCAGGGTGCTGTGTGCTCAGTGCTCAGTACTCAGCGTGCTGGGTGCTCAGTGCTCAGAGTGTTGTGTGCTCAGTACTCAGGGTGCTGGGTGCTCAGTGCTCAGTGCTCAGGGTGCTCAGTGCTCAGGGTGCTCAGTGCTCAGGGTGCTGGGTGCTCAGGGTGCTGGGTGCTCAGTGCTCGGGGTGCTGGGTGCTCAGTGCTCAGTGCTCAGGGTGCTGGGTGCTCAGTGCTGAGTGCTCAGGGTGCTGGGTGTTCAGTACTCAGGGTGCTCGGTGCTCAGTGCTCAGGGTGCTGGGTGCTCAGTACTCAGGGTGCTGGGTGCTCAGTGCTCGGGGTGCTGGGTGCTCAGTGCTCAGGGTGCTGGGTGCTCAGTGCTCAGGGTGCTGGGTTCTCAGTTCTCTGGGTGCTGGGTGCTCAGTCCTCAGGGTGCTCAGTACTCAGGATGCTCTGTGCTCAGTGCTCAGTACTCAGGGTGCTCAGTACTCAGGGTGCTGGGTGCTCAGTGCTCGGGGTGCTGGGTGCTCAGTACTCAGGGTGCTGGGTGCTCAGTACTCGGGGTGCTGGGTGCTCAGTACTCAGGGTGCTGGGTGCTCAGTGCTCGGGGTGCTGGGTGCTCACTGCTCAGAGTGATTGGTGCTCAGAGCTCAGGGTGCTGGGTGCTCAGTCCTCCGGGTGCTCAGTGCTCAGGGTGCTGGGTGCTCATTGCTCGGTGTGCTCGGTGCTCAGTACTCAGGGTGCTGAGTGCTCAGTACTCAGGGTGCTGGGTGCTCAGTACTCAGGTTGCTGGTTGCTCAGTACTCAGGGTGCTGGGTGCTCAGTGCTCAGGGTGCTGGGTGCTCAGTGCTCAGGGTGCTGGGTGCTCAGGGCTGTGGTGCTGGGTGCTCAGTGCTCAGTGCTCAGGGTGCTGGGTGCTCAGTGCTCAGTGCTCAGGGTGCTGGTTGCTCAGTACTCAGGGTGCTGGGTGCTCAGTACTCAGGGTGCTGGGTGCTCAGTGCTCAGGGTGCTCTGTGCTCAGTACTCAGGGTGCTGGGTGCTCAGTGCTCGGGGTGCTGGGTGCTTAGTGCTCGGGGTGCTGGGTGCTCAGTGCTCGGGGTGCTGGGTGCTCAGTGCTCAGGGTGCTGGGTGCTCAGTACTCAGGGTGCTGGGGGCTCAGTACTCAGGGTGCTGGGTGCTCAGTGTTCAGGGTGCTGGGTGCTCAGTCCTCAGGGTGCTGGGTGCTCAGTACTCAGGGTGTTCGGTGCTCAGTACTCAGGGTCCTCAGTGCTCAGTACTCAGGGTGCTGGTTGCTCAGTGCTCGGGGTGCTCGGTGCTCAGTACTCAGGGTGCTGGGTGCTCAGTACTCAGGGTGCTGGGTGCTCAGTACTCAGGGTGCTGTGTGCTCAGTACTCAGGGTGCTGGGTGCTCAGTACTCAGGGTGCTGGGTGCTCAGTGCTCAGGGTGCTGTGTGCTCAGTACTCAGGGTGCTTGGTGCTCAGTACTTAGTGTGCTCGGTGCTCAGTACTCAGGGTGCTGGGTGCTCAGTGCTCAGGGTGCTTTGTACTCAGTACTCAGGGTTCTGGGTGCTCAGTACTCAGGGTGCTGGGTGCTCAGTGCTCAGGGTGCTGGGTGCTCAGTGCTCAGGGTGCTGGGTGCTCAGTACTCAGGGTGCTGGGTGCTCAGTGCTCAGGGTGATCGGTGCTCAGTACTCAGGGTGCTCAGTACTCAGGGTGCTGGGTGCTCAGTGCTCAGGGTGCTGGGTGCTCAGTACTCAGGGTGCTGGGTGCTCAGTGCTCGGTGTGCTGGGTGCTCAGTGCTCAGGGTGCTCAGTGCTCAGGGTGCTGGGTGCTCAGTGCTCGGTGTGCTCGGTGCTCAGGGTGCTGGGTGCTCAGTCCTCAGGGTGCTCAGTGCTCAGGGTGCTGGGTGCTCAGTGCTCGGGGTGCTCGGTGCTCAGTACTCAGGGTGCTGGGTGCTCAGTACTCATGGTGCTGGGTGCTCAGTACTCAGGGCGCTGGGTGCTCAGTGCTCAGGGTGCTGGGAGCTCAGTGCTCAGGGCGCTGGGTGCTCAGTGCTCGGGGTGCTGGGTGCTCAGTGCTCGGGGTGCTGGGTGGTCAGTGCTCAGTGCTCAGGGTGCTGGGTGCTCAGTGCTCAGTGCTCAGGGTGCTGGGTGCTCAGTACTCAGGGTGCTGGGTGCTCAGTACTCAGGGTGCTGGGTGCTCAGTGATCAGGGTGCTGGGTGCTCAGTACTCTGGGTGTTGGGTGCTCAGTACTCAGGGTGCTGGGTGCTCAGTGCTCGGGGTGCTCGGTGCTCAGTACTCAAGGTGCTGGGTGCTCAGTGCTCAGGGTGCGGGGTGCTCAGTCCTCGGGCTGCTCCGTGCTCAGTGCTCAGGGGGCTGGGTACTCAGTACTCAGGGTGCTCGGTGCTCAGTACTCAGGGTTCTCAGTGAGCAGGGTGCTGGGTGCTCAGTACTCAGGGTTCTCAGTGCTCAGTGTGCTCAGTGCTCAGTGCTCGGGGTGCTGGGTGCTCAGTGCTCGGGGCGCTGGGTGCTCAGTGCTCGGGGTGCTGGGTGCTCAGTACTCAGGGTGCTGTGTGCTCAGTGCTCAGTACTCAGCGTGCTGGGTGCTCAGTGCTCAGAGTGTTGGGTGCTCAGTACTCAGGGTGCTGGGTGCTCAGTGCTCAGTGCTCAGGGTGCTCAGTGCTCAGGGTGCTCAGTGCTCAGGGTGCTGGGTGCTCAGGGTGCTGGGTGCTCAGTGCTCGGGGTGCTGGGTGCTCAGTGCTCAGTGCTCAGGGTGCTGGGTGCTCAGTGCTGAGTGCTCAGGGTGCTGGGTGTTCAGTACTCAAGGTGCTCGCTGCTCAGTGCTCAGGGTGCTGGGTGCTCAGTACTCAGGGTGCTGGGTGCTCAGTGCTCGGGGTGGTGGGTGCTCAGTGCTCAGGGTGATCAGTGCTCAGTACTCAGGGTGCTGGGTTCTCAGTGCTCTGGGTGCTGGGTGCTCAGTCCTCAGGGTGCTCAGTACTCAGGAGGCTCTGTGCTCAGTGCTCAGTACTCAGGGTGCTCAGTACTCAGGGTGCTGGGTGCTCAGTGCTCGGGGTGCTGGGTGCTCAGTACTCAGGGTGCTGGGTGCTCAGTACTCGGGGTGCTGGGTGCTCAGTACTCAGGGTGCTGGGTGCTCAGTGCTCGGGGTGCTGGGTGCTCACTGCTCAGAGTGATCGGTGCTCAGTGCTCAGGGTGCTGGGTGCTCAGTCCTCCGGGTGCTCAGTGCTCAGGGTGCTGGGTGCTCATTGCTCGGTGTGCTCGGTGCTCAGTACTCAGGGTGCTGACTGCTCAGTACTCAGGGTGCTGGGTGCTCAGTACTCAGGTTGCTGGTTGCTCAGTACTCAGGGTGCTGGGTGCTCAGTGCTCAGGGGGCTGGGTGCTCAGTGCTCGGGGTGCTGGGTGCTCAGGGCTGTGGTGCTGGGTGCTCAGTGCTCAGGGTGCTGGGTGCTCAGTGCTCAGTGCTCAGGGTGCTGGTTGCTCAGTACTCAGGGTGCTGTGTGCTCAGTACTCAGGGTGCTGGGTGCTCAGTACTCAGGTTGCTGGTTGCTCAGTACTCAGGGTGCTGGGTGCTCAGTGCTCAGGGTGCTGGGTGCTCAGTGCTCGGGGTGCTGCGTGCTCAGGGCTGTGGTGCTGGGTGCTCAGTGCTCAGTGCTCAGGGTGCTGGGTGCTCAGTGCTCAGTGCTCAGGGTGCTGGTTGCTCAGTACTCAGGGTGCTGGGTGCTCAGTACTCAGGGTGCTGGGTGCTCAGTGCTCAGGGTGCTCTGTGCTCAGTACTCAGGGTGCAGGGTGCTCAGTGCTCGGGGTGCTGGGTGCTTAGTGCTCGGGGTGCTGGGTGCTCAGTGCTCGGGGTGCTGGGTGCTCAGTGCTCAGGGTGCTGGGTGCTCAGTACTCAGGGTGCTGGGGGCTCAGTACTCAGGGTGCTGGGTGCTCAGTGTTCAGGGTGCTGGGTGCTCAGTCCTCAGGGTGCTGGGTGCTCAGTACTCAGGGTGTTCGGTGCTCAGTACTCAGGGTGCTCAGTGCTCAGTACTCAGGGTGCTGGTTGCTCAGTGCTCGGGGTGCTCGGTGCTCAGTACTCAGGGTGCTGGGTGCTCAGTACTCAGGGTGCTGGGTGCTCAGTACTCAGGGTGCTGTGTGCTCAGTACTCAGGGTGCTGGGTGCTCAGTACTCAGGGTGCTGGGTGCTCAGTGCTCAGGGTGCTGTGTGCTCAGTACTCAGGGTGCTTGGTGCTCAGTACTTAGTGTGCTCGGTGCTCAGTACTCAGGGTGCTGGGTGCTCAGTGCTCAGGGTGCTTTGTACTCAGTACTCAGGGTTCTGGGTGCTCAGTACTCAGGGTGCTGGGTGCTCAGTGCTCAGGGTGCTGGGTGCTCAGTGCTCAGGTTGCTGGGTGCTCAGTACTCAGGGTGCTGGGTGCTCAGTGCTCAGGGTGATCGGTGCTCAGTACTCAGGGTGCTCAGTACTCAGGGTGCTGGGTGCTCAGTGCTCAGGGTGCTGGGTGCTCAGTACTCAGGGTGCTGGGTGCTCAGTGCTCGGTGTGCTGGGTGCTCAGTGCTCAGGGTGCTCAGTGCTCAGGGTGCTGGGTGCTCAGTGCTCGGTGTGCTCGGTGCTCAGGGTGCTGGGTGCTCAGTCCTCAGGGTGCTCAGTGCTCAGGGTGCTGGGTGCTCAGTGCTCGGGGTGCTCGGTGCTCAGTACTCAGGGTGCTGGGTGCTCAGTACTCATGGTGCTGGGTGCTCAGTACTCAGGGGGCTGGGTGCTCAGTGCTCAGGGTGCTGGGTGCTCAGTGCTCAGGGCGCTGGGTGCTCAGTGCTCGGGGTGCTGGGTGCTCAGTGCTCGGGGTGCTGGGTGGTCAGTGCTCAGTGCTCAGGGTGCTGGGTGCTCAGTGCTCAGTGCTCAGGGTGCTGGGTGCTCAGTACTCACGGTGCTGGGTGCTCAGTACTCAGGGTGCTGGGTGCTCAGTGATCAGGGTGCTGGGTGCTCAGTACTCTGGGTGTTGGGTGCTCAGTACTCAGGGTGCTGGGTGCTCAGTGCTCGGGGTGCTCGGTGCTCAGTACTCAAGGTGCTGGGTGCTCAGTGCTCAGGGTGCGGGGTGCACAGTCCTCGGGCTGCTCCGTGCTCAGTGCTCAGGGGGCTGGGTACTCAGTACTCAGGGTGCTCGGTGCTCAGTACTCAGGGTTCTCAGTGCTCAGGGTGCTGGGTGCTCAGTACTCAGGGTTCTCAGTGCTCAGTGTTCTCAGTGCTCAGTGCTCAGGGTGCTGGGTGCTCAGTGCTCGGGGCGCTGGGTGCTCAGTGCTCGGGGTGCTGGGTGCTCAGTACTCAGGGTGCTGTGTGCTCAGTGCTCAGTACTCAGCGTGCTGGGTGCTCAGTGCTCAGAGTGTTGGGTGCTCAGTACTCAGGGTGCTGGGTGCTCAGTGCTCAGTGCTCAGGGTGCTCAGTGCTCAGGGTGCTCAGTGCTCAGGGTGCTGGGTGCTCAGGGTGCTGGGTGCTCAGTGCTCGGGGTGCTGGGTGCTCAGTGCTCAGTGCTCAGGGTGCTGGGTGCTCAGTGCTGAGTGCTCAGGGTGCTGGGTGTTCAGTACTCAGGGTGCTCGCTGCTCAGTGCTCAGGGTGCTGGGTGCTCAGTACTCAGGGTGCTGGGTGCTCAGTGCTCGGGGTGCTGGGTGCTCAGTGCTCAGGGTGATCAGTGCTCAGTACTCAGGGTGCTGGGTTCTCAGTGCTCTGGGTGCTGGGTGCTCAGTCCTCAGGGTGCTCAGTACTCAGGATGCTCTGTGCTCAGTGCTCAGTACTCAGGGTGCTCAGTACTCAGGGTGCTGTGTGCTCAGTGCTCGGGGTGCTCGCTGCTCAGTACTCAGGATGCTCTGTGCTCAGTGCTCAGTACTCAGGGTGCTCAGTGCTCAGGGTGCTGTGTGCTCATTGCTCGGTGTGCTCGGTGCTCAGTACTCAGGGTGCTGACTGCTCAGTACTCAGGGTGCTGGGTGCTCAGTACTCAGGTTGCTGGTTGCTCAGTACTCAGGGTGCTGGGTGCTCAGTGCTCAGGGTGCTGGGTGCTCAGTGCTCGGGGTGCTGGGTGCTCAGGGCTGTGGTGCTGGGTGCTCAGTGCTCAGGGTGCTGGGTGCTCAGTGCTCAGTGCTCAGGGTGCTGGTTGCTCAGTACTCAGGGTGCTGGGTGCTCTGTACTCAGGGTGCTGGGTGCTCAGTGCTCAGGGTGCTCTGTGCTCAGTACTCAGGGTGCTGGGTGCTCAGTGCTTGGGGTGCTGCGTGCTCAGTGCTCAGGGAGCTGGGTGCTCAGTGCTCAGGGTGCTGGGTGCTCAGTACTCAGGGTGCTGGGTGCTCAGTGCTCGTTGTGCTCGGTGCTCAGTACTCAAGGTGCTGGGTGCTCAGTGCTCAGGGTGCTGGGTGCTCAGTCCTCGGGGTGCTCCGTGCTCAGTGATCAGGGTGCTGGGTGCTCAGTACTCAGGGTGCTCGGTGCTCAGTACTCAGGGTTTTCAGTGCTCAGTACTCAGGGTGCTGGGTGCTCAGTGCTCAGGGTGCTGGGTGCTCAGTACTCAGGGTGCTCAGTGCTCAGTACTCGGGGTGCTTGGTGCTCAGTACTCAGGGTGCTCAGTGCTCAGTACTCCGGGTGCTGGGTGCTCAGTGCTCAGGGTGCTCAGTGCTCAGTGCTCGGGGTGCTGGGTGCTCAGTGCTCGGGGCGCTGGGTGTTCAGTGCTCGGGGTGCTGGGTGCTCAGTACTCGGGGTGCTGGGTGCTCAGTGCTCAGGGTGCTCAGTGCTCAGTACTCAGTGCTCAGGGTGCTCAGTGCGCAGTGCTCAGGGTGCTGGGTGTTCAGTACTCAGGGTGCTGGGTGCTCAGTACTCAGGGTGCTGGCTGCTCAGTGCTCAGTGTGCTGGGAGCTCAGTAGTCTGGGTGTTGGGTGCTCAGTACTCAGGGTGCTGGGTGCTCCGTGCTCAGGGTGCTCTGTGCTCAGTGCTCAGGGTTCTGGGTGCTCAGTGCTCAGGTTGCTGGGTGCTCAGTACTCAGGGTGCTGGGTGCTTAGTGCTCGAGGTGCTCGGTGCTCAGTACTCAAGGTGCTGGGTGCTCAGTGCTCAGGGTGCTGGGTGCTCAGTACTCGGGGTTCTCCGTGCTCATGGTGCTGGGTGCTCAGTGCTCAGGGTGCTTGGTGCTCAGTGCTCGGGGTGCTGGGTGCTGAGTGCTCAGGGTGCTGGGTGCTCAGTGCTCGGGGTGCTCGGTGCTCAGTGCTCAGGGTGCTGGGTGCTCAGTACTCAGGGTGCTGGGTGCTTAGTACTCAGGGTGCTCAGTGCTCAGTACACAGGGTGCTGGGTGCTCAGTGCTCGGGGTGCTGGGTGCTCAGTGCTCAGTACTCAGGGTGCTGGGTGCTCAGTGCTCAGGGTGCTGGGTGCTCAGTACTCAGCGTGCTGGGTGCTCAGTACTCAGGGTGCTGGGTGCTCAGTGCTCAGGGTGCTGGGTGCTCAGTGCTCAGGGTGCTGGGTGCTCAGTGATCGGGGTGCTGGGTGCTCAGTACTCAGGGTGCTCAGTGCTCGGTTAGCTCGGTGCTCAGTACTCAGGGTGCTGGGTGCTCAGTACTCAGTGCTCGGGGTCCTGGGTGCTCCATGCTCGGGGTGCTGGGTGCTCAGTGCTCTGGGTGCTGGGTGCTCAGTACTCAGGGTGCTGGGTGCTCAGTACTCAGGGTGCTGGGTGCTCAGTGCTCAGGGTGCTGTGTGCTCAGTACTCAGGGTGCTGGGTGCTCAGTACTCAGGGTGCTCGGTGCTCAGTACTCAGGGTGCTGGGTCCTCAGTGCTCAGGGTGCTGGGTACTCAGTACTCAGGGTGCTGGGTGCTCAGTACTCAGGGTGCTGGGTGCTCAGTGCTCAGGGTGCTGGGTGCTCAGTGCTCAGGGTGCTGGGTGCTCAGTACTCAGGGTGCTGGGTTCTCAGTGCTCAGGGTGATCGGTGCTCAGTACTCAGGGTGCTCAGTACTCAGGGTGCTGGGTGCTCAGTGCTCAGGGTGCTGGGTGCTCAGTACTCAGGGTGCTGGGTGCTCAGTGCTCGGGGTGCTGGGTGCTCAGTGCTCAGGGTGATCGGTGCTCAGTACTCAGGGTGCTGGGTGCTCAGTGCTCAGGGTGCTGGGTGCTCAGTCCTCAGGGTGCTCAGTGCTCAGGGTGCTGGGTGCTCAGTACTCATGGTGCTGGGTGCTCAGTACTCAGGGGGCTGGGTGCTCAGTGCTCAGTGTGCTGGGTGCTCAGTGCTCAGGGCGCTGGGTGCTCAGTGCCCGGGGTGCTGGGTGCTCAGTGCTCGGGGTGCTGGGTGGTCAGTGCTCAGTGCTCAAGGTGCTGGGTGCTCAGTGCTCAGTGCTCTGGGTGCTGGGTGCTCAGTACTCAGGGTGCTGGGTGCTCAGTACTCAGGGTGCTGGGTGCTCAGTGCTCAGGGTGCTCAGTGCTCAGTACTCGGGGTGCTGGGTGCTCAGTGCTCAGTGTGCTCAGTGCTCAGTGCTCAGGCTGCTGGGTTCTCAACGCTCGGGGCGCTGGGTGCTCAGTGCTCGGTGTGCTGGGTGCTCTGTACTCAGGGTGCTGTGTGCTCAGTGCTCAGTACTCAGCGTGCTGGGTGCTCAGTGCTCAGAGTGTTGGGTGCTCAGTACTCAGGGTGCTGGGTGCTCAGTGCTCAGTGCTGAGGGTGCTCAGTGCTCAGGGTGCTCAGTGCTCAGGGTGCTGGGTGCTCAGGGTGCTGGGTGCTCAGTGCTCGGGGTGCTGGGTGCTCAGTTCTCAGTGCTCAGGGTGCTGTGTGCTCAGTGCTCAGTGCTCAGGGTGCTGGGTGTTCAGTACTCAGGGTGCTCGGTGCTCAGTGCTCAGGGTGCTAGGTGCTCAGTACTCAGGGTTCTGGGTGCTCAGTGCTCGGGGTGCTGGGTGCTCAGTACTCAGGGTGCTGGGTGCTCAGTACTCAGGGTGCTGGGTGCTCAGTGCTCAGGGTGCTGGGTGCTCAGTACTCAGGGTGCTCGGTGCTCCGTACTCAGGGTGCTCGGTGCTCAGTACTCAGGGTGCTGGGTGCTCAGTACTCAGGGTGCTGGGTGCTCAGTACTCAGGGTGCTGGGTGCTCTGTGCTCAGGGTGCTGGGTGCTCAGTGCTCTGGGTGCTGGGTGCTCAGTGCTCAGTGTGCTGGGTGCTCAGTGCTCAGGGTGCTGGGTGCTCAGTGATCGGGGTGATGGGTGCTGAGTGCTCAGGGTGCTGAGTGCTCAGTGCTCGGGGTGCTCGGTGCTCAGTGCTTAGGGTCCTGGGTGCTCAGTACTCAGGGTGCTGGGTGCTTAGTAATCAGGGTGCTCAGTGCTCAGTACACAGGGTGCTGGGTGCTCAGTGCTCGGGGTGCTGGGTGCTCAGTGCTCAGTACTCAGGGTGCTGGGTGCTCATTGCTCAGGGTGCTGAGTGCTCAGTACTCAGGGTGCTGGGTGCTCAGTATTCAGGGTGCTGGGTGCTCAGTACTCAGGGTGCTGGGTGCTCAGTGCTCGGGGTGCTCGGTGATCAGTACTCAGGGTGCTGGGTGCTCAGTACTCAGGGTGCTGGGTGTTCAGTGCTCAGGGTGCTGGGTGCTCAGTGCTCAGGGTGCTGGGTGCTCAGTGCTCGGGGAGCTCGGTGCTCAGTACTCAGGGTGCTGGCTGCTCAGTACTCAGTGCTCGGGGTCCTGGGTGCTCCGAGCTCGGGGTGATCTGTTCTCAGTACTCAGGGTGCTGGGTGCTCAGTGCTCGGGGTGCTGGGTGCTCAGTACTCGGGGTGCTCAGTACTCAGGGTACTGGGTGCTCAGTACTCAGTGTGCTGGGTGCTCAGAGCTCGGGGTGCTCGGTGCTCAGTACTCGGGGTGCTGGGTGCTCAGTGCTCAGGGTGCTGGGTGCTCAGTGCTCGGAGTGCTGGGTGCTCAGTGCTGAGGGTTCTGGCTGCTCAGTGCTCAGGGTGCTGGGTGCTCAGTACTCAGGGTGCTAGGTGCTCAGTACTCAGGGTGCTCAGTGCTCAGTACTCAGCGTGCTGGGTGCTCAGTGCTCAGGGTCCTCGGTGCTCAGTACTCACGGTGTTCAGTGCTCAGTACTCAGCGTGCTTTGTGCTCAGTGCTCAGGGTACTGGGTGCTCAGTACTCAGGGTGCTGGGTGCTCAGTATTCAGGGTGCTGGGTGCTCAGTACTCAGGGTGCTGGGTGCTCAGTGCTCGGGGTGCTCGGTGTTCAGTACTCAGGGTGCTGGGTGCTCATTACTCAGGGTGCTGGGTGCTCAGTGCTCAGGGTGCTGGGTGCTCAGTGCTCGGGGTGCTCGGTGATCAGTACTCAGGGTCCTGGGTGCTCAGTGCTCAGGGTGCTGAGTACTCAGTACTCAGGGTGCTGGGTGCTCAGTGCTCGGGGTGCTGGGTGCTCAGTGCTAAGGGTGCTGGGTGCTCAGTACTCAGGGTGCTGGGTGCTCATTACTCAGGGTGCTGGGTGCTCAGTGATCAGGGTGCTGGGTGCTCAGTCCTCAGGGTGCTGGGTGCTCATTACTCAGGGTGTTCGGTGCTTAGTACTCAGGGTGCTCAGTGCTCAGTACTCAGGGTGCTGGTTGCTCAGTGCTCGGGGTGCTCGGTGCTCAGTACTCACGGTGCTGGGTGCTCAGTACTCAGGGTGCTGGGTGCTCCGTACTCAGGGTGCTGGGTGCTCAGTACTCAGGGTGCTGGGTGCTCAGTACTCAGGGTGCTGGGTGCTCAGTGCTCAGGGTGCTGGGTGCTCAGTACTCAGGGTGCTGGGTGCTCAGTACACAGGGTGCTCGGTGCTCAGTACTCAGGGTGCTGGGTGCTCAGTGCTCAGGGCGCTTTGTACTCAGTACTCAGGGTTCTGGGTGCTCAGTACTCAGGGTGCTGGGTGCTCAGTGCTCAGGGTGCTGGGTGCTCAGTGCTCAGGGTGCTGTGTGCTCAGTACTCAGGGTCCTGGGTGCTCAGTGCTCAGGGTGATCGGTGCTCAGTACTCAGGGTGCTCAGTACTCAGGGTGCTGTGTGCTCAGTGCTCAGGGTGCTGGGTGCTCAGTACTCAGGGTGCTCAGTGCTCAGGGTGCTGGGTGCTCAGGGTGCCTGGTGCTCAGTGCTCGGGATGCTGGGTGCTCAGTGCTCAGTACTCAGCGTGCTGGGTGCTCAGTGCTCAGGGTGCTGGGTGCTCAGTACTCAGGGTGCTCGGTGCTCAGTACTCAGGGTGCTCGGTGCTCAGTACTCAGGGTGCTGGGTGCTCAGTACTCAGGGTGCTGGGTGCTCAGTACTCAGGGTGCTGGGTGCTCTGTGCTCAGGGTGCTGGGTGCTCAGTGCTCTGGGTGCTGGGTGCTCAGTGCTCAGTGTGCTGGGTGCTCAGTGCTCAGGGTGCTGGGTGCTCAGTGATCGGGGTGATGGGTGCTGAGTGCTCAGGGTGCTGAGTGCTCAGTGCTCGGGGTGCTCGGTGCTCAGTGCTTAGGGTCCTGGGTGCTCAGTACTCAGGGTGCTGGGTGCTTAGTAATCAGGGTGTTCAGTGCTCAGTACACAGGGTGCTGGGTGCTCAGTGCTCGGGGTGCTGGGTGCTCAGTGCTCAGTACTCAGGGTGCTGGGTGCTCATTGCTCAGGGTGCTGAGTGCTCAGTACTCAGGGTGCTGGGTGCTCAGTATTCAGGGTGCTGGGTGCTCAGTACTCAGGGTGCTGGGTGCTTAGTGCTCGGGGTGCTCGGTGATCAGTACTCAGGGTGCTGGGTGCTCAGTACTCAGGGTGCTGGGTGTTCAGTGCTCAGGGTGCTGGGTGCTCAGTGCTCAGGGTGCTGGGTGCTCAGTGCTCGGGGAGCTCGGTGCTCAGTACTCAGGGTGCTGGCTGCTCAGTACTCAGTGCTCGGGGTCCTGGGTGCTCCGAGCTCGGGGTGATCTGTTCTCAGTACTCAGGGTGCTGGGTGCTCAGTGCTCGGGGTGCTGGGTGCTCAGTACTCGGGGTGCTCAGTACTCAGGGTACTGGGTGCTCAGTACTCAGTGTGCTGGGTGCTCAGAGCTCGGGGTGCTCGGTGCTCAGTACTCGGGGTGCTGGGTGCTCAGTGCTCAGGGTGCTGGGTGCTCAGTGCTCGGAGTGCTGGGTGCTCAGTGCTGAGGGTTCTGGCTGCTCAGTGCTCAGGGTGCTGGGTGCTCAGTACTCAGGGTGCTAGGTGCTCAGTACTCAGGGTGCTCAGTGCTCAGTACTCAGCGTGCTGGGTGCTCAGTGCTCAGGGTCCTCGGTGCTCAGTACTCACGGTGTTCAGTGCTCAGTACTCAGCGTGCTTTGTGCTCAGTGCTCAGGGTGCTGGGTGCTCAGTACTCAGGGTGCTGGGTGCTCAGTATTCAGGGTGCTGGGTGCTCAGTACTCAGGGTGCTGGGTGCTCAGTGCTCGGGGTGCTCGGTGATCAGTACTCAGGGTGCTGGGTGCTCATTACTCAGGGTGCTGGGTGCTCAGTGCTCAGGGTGCTGGGTGCTCAGTGCTCGGGGTGCTCGGTGATCAGTACTCAGGGTGCTGGGTGCTCAGTGCTCAGGGTGCTGAGTACTCAGTACTCAGGGTGCTGGGTGCTCAGTGCTCGGGGTGCTGGGTGCTCAGTGCTCAGGGTGCTGGGTGCTCAGTACTCAGGGTGCTGGGTGCTCATTACTCAGGGTGCTGGGTGCTCAGTGCTCAGGGTGCTGGGTGCTCAGTCCTCAGGGTGCTGGGTGCTCAGTACTCAGGGTGTTCGGTGCTTAGTACTCAGGGTGCTCAGTGCTCAGTACTCAGGGTGCTGGTTGCTCAGTGCTCGGGGTGCTCGGTGCTCAGTACTCACGGTGCTGGGTGCTCAGTACTCAGGGTGCTGGGTGCTCCGTACTCAGGGTGCTGGGTGCTCAGTACTCAGGGTGCTGGGTGCTCAGTACTCAGGGTGCTGGGTGCTCAGTGCTCAGGGTGCTGGGTGCTCAGTACTCAGGGTGCTGGGTGCTCAGTACACAGGGTGCTCGGTGCTCAGTACTCAGGGTGCTGGGTGCTCAGTGCTCAGGGCGCTTTGTACTCAGTACTCAGGGTTCTGGGTGCTCAGTACTCAGGGTGCTGGGTGCTCAGTGCTCAGGGTGCTGGGTGCTCAGTGCTCAGGGTGCTGTGTGCTCAGTACTCAGGGTGCTGGGTGCTCAGTGCTCAGGGTGATCGGTGCTCAGTACTCAGGGTGCTCAGTACTCAGGGTGCTGTGTGCTCAGTGCTCAGGGTGCTGGGTGCTCAGTACTCAGGGTGCTCAGTGCTCAGGGTGCTGGGTGCTCAGGTTGCCTGGTGCTCAGTGCTCGGGATGCTGGGTGCTCAGTGCTCAGTGCTCAGGGTGCTGGGTGCTCAGTGCTCAGGGTGCTGTGTGCTCAGTGCTCAGTACTCAGCGTGCTGGGTGCTCAGTGCTCAGAGTGTTGGGTGCTCAGTACTCAGGGTGCTGGGTGCTCAGTGCTCAGTGCTCAGGGTGATCAGTGCTCAGGGTGCTCAGTGCTCTGGGTGCTGGGTGCTCAGGGTGCTGGGTGCTCAGTGCTCGGGGTGCTGGGTGCTCAGTGCTCAGTGCTCAGGGTGCTGAGTGCTCAGTGCTCAGTGCTCAGGTTGCTGGGTGTTCAGTACTCAGGGTGCTCGGTGCTCAGTGCTCAGGGTGCTAGGTGCTCAGTACTCAGGGTGCTGGGTGCTCAGTTCTCGGGGTGCTGGGTGCTCAGTGCTCAGGGTGATCAGTGCTCAGTACTCAGGGTGCTGGGTGCTCAGTGCTCGGGGTGCTGGGTGCTCAGTGCTCACGGTGCTGTGTGCTCAGTACTCAGGGTGCTCAGTACTCAGGGTGCTTGGTGCTCAGTGCTCAGGGTGCTCGGTGCTCAGTGCTCAGGTTGCTGGGTGCTCAATACTCAGGGTGCTGGGTGCTCAGTACTCAGGGTGCTCAGTGCTCAGTACTCAGGGTGCTCAGTGCTCAGGGTGCTGGGTGCTCAGTGCTCGGGGTGCTGGGTGCTCAGTGCTCGGGGTGCTGGGTGCTCAGTACTCAGGGTGCTCGGTGCTCAGTACTCAGGGTGCTGGGTGCTCAGTGCTCAGGGGGCTGGGTGCTCAGTACTCAGGGTGCTGGGTGCTCGGTGCTCAGTACACTGGGTGCTCAGTACTCAGGGTGCTGGGTGCTCACTACTCAGGGTGCTCGGTGCTCAATACTCAGGGTGCTGGGTGCTCAGTTCTCGGGGTGCTGGGTGCTCATTAATCAGGGTGCTGGGTGCTCAGTACTCAGGGTGCTCAGTGCTTGGGGTGCTGGGTGCTCAGTTCTCAGGGTGCTTAGTGCTTGGGGTGCAGGGTGCTCAGTACTCAGGGTGCTGGTTGCTCAGTGCTCAGGGTGCTGGGTGCTGAGTACTCAGGGTGCTGGGTGCTCAGTACTCAGGGTGCTGGGTGCTCAGTGCTCAGGGTGCTGGGTGCTCAGTGCTCAGGGTGCTGGGTGCTCAGTGCTCGGGGAGCTGGGTGCTCAGTGCTCGGTGTCCTCGGTGCTCAGTGCACGGGGTGGTGGGTGCTCAGTACTCGGGGAGCTCAGTGCTCAGTACTCAGGGTGCTGGGTGCTCAGTGCTCAGGGTGGTGGGTGCTCAGTGCTCGGGGTGCTGGGTGCTCGGTGCTCAGTTTGCTGGGTCCTCAGTACTCGGGGTGCTGGGTGCTCAGTACTCAGGGTGCTGGGTGCTCATTGCTCGGGGTGCTGGGTCCTCAGTGCTACGGGTGCTGGGTGCTCAGTGCTCGGGGTGCTGGGTGCTCAGTGCTCGGGGTGCTGGGTGCTCAGTGCTCGGGGTGCTCGGTGCTCAGTACTCAGGGTGCTGGGTGCTCAGTGCTCAGGGTGCTCGGTGCTCAGTACTCAGGGTGCTGGGTGCTCAGTGCTCAGTGTGCTCAGTGCTCAGTACGGTGGGTGCTCAGTACTCAGGGTGTTGGGTGCTCAGTGCTCAGGGTGATCGGTGCTCAGTACTCAGGGTGCTCAGTACTCAGGGTGCTGGGTGCTCAGGGCTCGGGGTGCTGGGAGCTCAGTACTCAGGGTGCTGGGTGCTCAGTGCTCGGTGTGCTGGGTGCTGAGTGCTCAGGGTGCTGGGTGCTCAGTACTCGGGGTGCTCGGTGCTCAGTACTCAGGGTGCTGTGTGCTCAGAACTCAGGGTGCTGGGTGCTCAGTGATCAGGGTGCTCTCTGCTCAGTACTCAGGGTGCTGGGTGCTCAGTGCTCAGGGTGCTGGGTGCTCAGTACTCAGGGTGCTGGGTGCTCAGTGCTCATGGTGATCGGTGCTCAGTCCTCAGGGTGCTCAGTACTCAGGGTGCTGTGTGCTCAGTGCTCATGGTGCTGGGTGCTCAGTACTCAGGGTGCTGTGTGCTCAGTGCTCAGGGTGCTGGGTGCTCAGTACTCAGGGTGCTGGGTGCTCAGTACTCAGGGTGCTCAGTGCTCGGGGAGCTCGGTGCTCAGTACTCAGGGTGCTGGGTGCTCAGTACTCAGTGCTCGGGGTCCTGGGTGCTCAGCGCTCTGGGTGCTTAGTGCACAGTACTCAGGGTGCTGGGTGCTCAGTATTCAGGGTGCTCAGTGCTCGGGGTGCTGGGTGCTCATTACTCAGGGTGCTGGGTGCTCAGTACTCAGGGTGCTGGGTGCTCATTCTCGTGGTGCTGGGTGCTCAGTGCTCGGGGTGCTGGGTGCTCAGTACTCGGGGTGCTTGGTGCTCAGTGCTCAGCGTGCTGGGTGCTCAGTACTCAGGGTGCTCGGTTCTCAGTACTCAGGGCGTTGGGTGCTCATTCTCGGGGTGCTGGGTGCTCAGTGCTCTGGGTGCTGGGTGCTCAGTGCTCAGGGTCCTCTATGCTCAGTACTCAGGGTGCTCAGTACTCAGCGTGCTTTGTGCTCAGTGCTCAGGGTGCTGGGTGCTCAGTGCTCGGGGTGCTAGGTGCTCAGTACTCAGGGTGCTGGGTGCTCAGTGCTCGGGGTGCTGGGTGCTCAGTACTCAGGGTGCTGGGTGCTCAGTACTCAGGGTGCTGGGTGCTCAGTGCTCAGGGTGCTGGGTGCTCAGTACTCAGGGTGCTCGGTGCTCAGTACTCAGGGTGCTCGGTGCTCAGTACTCAGGGTGCTGGGTGCTCAGTACTCAGGGTGCTGGGTGCTCAGTACTCAGGGTGCTGGGTGCTCAGTGCTCAGGGTGCTGGGTGCTCAGTGCTCAGTACTCAGGGTGCTGGGTGCTCAGTGCTCAGGGTGCTGAGTGCTCAGTACTCAGCGTGCTGGGTGCTCAGTACTCAGGGTGCTGGGTGTTCAGTGCTCAGGGTGCTGGGTGCTCAGTGCTCAGGGTGCTGGGTGCTCAGTGCTCGGGGAGCTCGGTGCTCAGTACTCAGGGTGCTGGGTGCTCAGTACTCAGTGCTCGGGGTCCTGGGTGCTCCGTGCTCGGGGTGATCTGTTCTCAGTACTCAGGGTGCTGGGTGCTCAGTGCTCGGGGTGCTGGGTGATCAGTACTCGGGGTGCTCAGTACTCAGGGTACTGGGTGCTCAGTACTCAGGCTGCTGGGTGCTCAGAGCTCGGGGTGCTCGGTGCTCAGTACTCGGGGTGCTGGGTGCTCAGTGCTCATGGTGATTGGTGCTCAGTGCTCGGGGTGCTGGGTGCTCAGTGCTGAGGGTGCTGGCTGCTCAGTGCTCAGGGTGCTGGGTGCTCAGTACTCAGGGTGCTAGGTGCTCAGTACTCAGGGTGCTCAGTGCTCAGTACTCAGCGTGCTGGGTGCTCAGTGCTCAGGGTCCTCGGTGCTCAGTACTCAGGGTGTTCAGTGCTCAGTACTCAGCGTGCTTTGTGCTCAGTGCGCAGGGTGCTGGGTGCTCAGTACTCAGGGTGCTCGGTGCTCAGTATTCAGGGTGCTGGGTGCTCAGTACTCAGGGTGCTGGGTGCTCAGTGCTCGGGGTGCTCGGTGATCAGTACTCAGGGTGCTGGGTGCTCATTATTCAGGGTGCTGGGTGCTCAGTGCTCAGGGTGCTGGGTGCTCAGTGCTCGGGGTGCTCGGTGATCAGTACTCAGGGTGCTGGGTGCTCAGTGCTCAGGGTGCTGAGTACTCAGTACTCAGGGTGCTGGGTGCGCAGTGCTCAGGGTTCTGGGTGCTCAGTACTCAGGGTGCTGGGTGCTCATTACTCAGGGTGCTGGGTGCTCAGTGCTCAGGGTGCTGGGTGCTCAGTCCTCAGGGTGCTGGGTGCTCAGTACTCAGGGTGTTCGGTGCTTAGTACTCAGGGTGCTCAGTGCTCAGTACTCAGGGTGCTGGTTGCTCAGTGCTCGGGGTGCTCGGTGCTCAATACTCAGGGTGCTGGGTGCTCAGTACTCAGGGTGCTGGGTGCTCCGTACTCAGGGTGCTGGGTGCTCAGTACTCAGGGTGCTGGGGGCTCAGTACTCAGGGTGCTGGGTGCTCAGTGCTCAGGGTGCTGGGTGCTCAGTACTCAGGGTGCTGGGTGCTCAGTACTCAGGGTGCTCGCTGCTCAGTACTCAGGGTGCTGGGTGCTCAGTGCTCAGGGTGCTTTGTACTCAGTACTCAGGGTTCTGGGTGCTCAGTACTCAGGGTGCTGGGTGCTCAGTGCTCAGGGTGCTGGGTGCTCAGTGCTCAGGGTGCTGTGTGCTCAGTACTCAGGGTGCTGGGTGCTCAGTGCTCAGGGTGATCGGTGCTCAGTACTCAGGGTGATCAGTACTCAGGGTGCTGGGTGCTCAGTGCTCAGGGTGCTGAGTACTCAGTACTCAGGGTGCTGGGTGCTCAGTGCTCAGGTTGCTGGGTGCTCAGTACTCAGGGTGCTGGGTCCTCAGTGCTCAGGGTGCTCGGTGCTCAATGCTCGGGGTGCTCAGTACTCAGGGTGCTGTGTGTTCAGTGCTCAGGGTACTGGGTGCTCAGTACTCAGGGTGCTCGGTGCTTAGTACTCAGGGTGCTGGGTGCTCAGTACTCCGGGTGCTCATTGCTCAGGGTGCTGGGTGCTCAGTACTCAGGGTGCTGGGTGCTCAGTACTCAGGGTGCTCAGTGCTCAGTACTCAGGGTGCTCAGTGCTCAGTACTCAGGGTGCTCAGTGCTCAGGGTGCTGGGTGCTCAGTGCTCGGGGTGCTGGGTGCTCAGTGCTCACGGTGCTGTGTGCTCAGTACTCAGGGTGCTCAGTACTCAGGGTGCTTGGTGCTCAGTGCTCAGGGTGCTCGGTGCTCAGTGCTCAGGTTGCTGGGTGCTCAATACTCAGGGTGCTGGGTGCTCAGTACTCAGGGTGCTCAGTGCTCAGTACTCAGGGTGCTCAGTGCTCAGGGTGCTGGGTGCTCAGTGCTCGGGGTGCTGGGTGCTCAGTGCTCGGGGTGCTGGGTGCTCAGTACTCAGGGTGCTCGGTGCTCAGTACTCAGGGTGATGGGTGCTCAGTGCTCAGGGGGCTGGGTGCTCAGTACTCAGGGTGCTGGGTGCTCGGTGCTCAGTACACTGGGTGCTCAGTACTCAGGGTGCTGGGTGCTCAGTACTCAGGGTGCTCGGTGCTCAATACTCAGGGTGCTGGGTGCTCAGTTCTCGGGGTGCTGTGTGCTCATTAATCAGGGTGCTGGGTGCTCAGTACTCAGGGTGCTCAGTGCTTGGGGTGCTGGGTGCTCAGTTCTCAGGGTGCTTAGTGCTTGGGGTGCAGGTTGCTCAGTACTCAGGGTGCTGGTTGCTCAGTGCTCAGGGTGCTGGGTGCTGAGTACTCAGGGTGCTGGGTGCTCAGTACTCAGGGTGCTGGGTGCTCAGTGCTCGGGGTGCTGGGTGCTCAGTGCTCGGGTTGCTGGGTGCTCAGTGCTCGGGGTGCTGGGTGCTCAGTGCTCAGGGTGCTGGGTGCTCAGTGCTCAGGGTGCTGGGTGCTCAGTGCTCGGGGAGCTGGGTGCTCAGTGCTCGGTGTCGTCGGTGCTCAGTGCACAGGGTGGTGGGTGCTCAGTACTCGGGGAGCTCAGTGCTCAGTACTCAGGGTGCTGGGTGCTCAGTGCTCAGGGTGGTGGGTGCTCAGTGCTCGGGGTGCTGGGTGCTCGGTGCTCAGTTTGCTGGGTGCTCCGTACTCGGGGTGCTGGGTGCTCAGTACTCAGGGTGCTGGGTGCTCATTGCTCGGGGTGCTGGGTCCTCAGTGCTACGGGTGCTGGGTGCTCAGTGCTCGGGGTGCTGGGTGCTCAGTGCTCGGGGTGCTGGGTGCTCAGTGCTCGGGGTGCTCGGTGCTCAGTACTCAGGGTGCTGGGTGCTCAGTGCTCAGGGTGCTCGGTGCTCAGTACTCAGGGTGCTGGGTGCTCAGTGCTCAGTGTGCTCAGTGCTCAGTACGGTGGGTGCTCAGTACTCAGGGTGTTGGGTGCTCAGTGCTCAGGGTGATCGGTGCTCAGTACTCAGGGTGCTCAGTACTCAGGGTGCTGGGTGCTCAGGGCTCGGGGTGCTGGGAGCTCAGTACTCAGGGTGCTGGGTGCTCAGTGCTCGGTGTGCTGGGTGCTGAGTGCTCAGGGTGCTGGGTGCTCAGTACTCGGGGTGCTCGGTGCTCAGTACTCAGGGTGCTGGGTGCTCAGTACTCAGGGTGCTGGGTGCTCAGTGATCAGTGTGCTCTCTGCTCAGTACTCAGGGTGCTGGGTGCTCAGTGCTCAGGGTGCTGGGTGCTCAGTACTCAGGGTGCTGGGTGCTCAGTGCTCATGGTGATCGGTGCTCAGTCCTCAGGGTGCTCAGTACTCAGGGTGCTGTGTGCTCAGTGCTCATGGTGCTGGGTGCTCAGTACTCAGGGTGCTGTGTGCTCAGTGCTCAGGGTGCTGGGTGCTCAGTACTCAGGGTGCTGGGTGCTCAGTACTCAGGGTGCTCAGTGCTCGGGGAGCTCGGTGCTCAGTACTCAGGGTGCTGGGTGCTCAGTACTCAGTGCTCGGGGTCCTGGGTGCTCAGCGCTCTGGGTGCTTAGTGCACAGTACTCAGGGTGCTGGGTGCTCAGTATTCAGGGTGCTCAGTGCTCGGGGTGCTGGGTGCTCAGTGCTCGGGGTGCTGGGTGCTCAGTACTCGGGGTGCTGGGTGCTCAGTGCTCAGCGTGCTGGGTGCTCAGTACTCAGGGTGCTCGGTTCTCAGTACTCAGGGCGCTGGGTGCTCATTCTCGGGGTGCTGGGTGCTCAGTGCTCAGGGTGCTGGGTGCTCAGTGCTCAGGGTCCTCTATGCTCAGTACTCAGGGTGCTCAGTACTCAGCGTGCTTTGTGCTCAGTGCTCAGGGTGCTGGGTGCTCAGTGCTCGGGGTGCTAGGTGCTCAGTACTCAGGGTGCTGGGTGCTCAGTGCTCGGGGTGCTGGGTGCTCAGTACTCAGGGTGCTGGGTGCTCAGTACTCAGGGTGCTGGGTGCTCAGTGCTCAGGGTGCTGGGTGCTCAGTACTCAGGGTGCTCGGTGCTCAGTACTCAGGGTGCTCGGTGCTCAGTACTCAGGGTGCTGGGTGCTCAGTACTCAGGGTGCTGGGTGCTCATTACTCAGGGTGCTGGGTGCTCAGTGCTCAGGGTGCTGGGTGCTCAGTGCTCAGTACTCAGGGTGCTGGGTGCTCAGTGCTCAGGGTGCTGAGTGCTCAGTACTCAGCGTGCTGGGTGCTCAGTACTCAGGGTGCTGGGTGTTCAGTGCTCAGGGTGCTGGGTGCTCAGTGCTCAGGGTGCTGGGTGCTCAGTGCTCGGGGAGCTCGGTGCTCAGTACTCAGGGTGCTGGGTGCTCAGTACTCAGTGCTCGGGGTCCTGGGTGCTCCGTGCTCGGGGTGATCTGTTCTCAGTACTCAGGGTGCTGGGTGCTCAGTGCTCGGGGTGCTGGTTGATCAGTACTCGGGGTGCTCAGTACTCAGGGTACTGGGTGCTCAGTACTCAGGCTGCTGAGTGCTCAGAGCTCGGGGTGCTCGGTGCTCAGTACTCGGGGTGCTGGGTGCTCAGTGCTCAGGGTGCTTGGTGCTCAGTGCTCGGGGTGCTGGGTGCTCAGTGCTGAGGGTGCTGGCTGCTCAGTGCTCAGGGTGCTGGGTGCTCAGTACTCAGGGTGCTAGGTGCTCAGTACTCAGGGTGCTCAGTGCTCAGTACTCAGCGTGCTGGGTGCTCAGTGCTCAGGGTCCTCGGTGCTCAGTACTCAGGGTGTTCAGTGCTCAGTACTCAGCGTGCTTTGTGCTCAGTGCGCAGGGTGCTGGGTGCTCAGTACTCAGGGTGCTGGGTGCTAAGTATTCAGGGTGCTGGGTGCTCAGTACTCAGGGTGCTGGGTGCTCAGTGCTCGGGGTGCTCGGTGATCAGTACTCAGGGTGCTGGGTGCTCATTATTCAGGGTGCTGGGTGCTCAGTGCTCAGGGTGCTGGGTGCTCAGTGCTCGGGGTGCTCGGTGATCAGTACTCAGCGTGCTGGGTGCTCAATGCTCAGGGTGCTGAGTACTCAGTACTCAGGGTGCTGGGTGCTCAGTGCTCAGGGTGCTGGGTGCTCAGTACTCAGGGTGCTGGGTGCTCATTACTCAGAGTGCTGGGTGCTCAGTGCTCAGGGTGCTGGGTGCTCAGTCTTCAGGGTGCTGGGTGCTCAGTACTCAGGGTGTTCGGTGCTTAGTACTCAGGGTGCTCAGTGCTCAGTACTCAGGGTGCTGGTTGCTCAGTGCTCGGGGTGCTCGGTGCTCAATACTCAGGGTGCTGGGTGCTCAGTACTCAGGGTGCTGGGTGCTCCGTACTCAGGGTGCTGGGTGCTCAGTACTCAGGGTGCTGGGGGCTCAGTACTCAGGGTGTTGGGTGCTCAGTGCTCAGGGTGCTGGGTGCTCAGTACTCAGGGTGTTGGGTGCTCAGTACTCAGGGTGCTCGCTGCTCAGTACTCAGGGTGCTGGGTGCTCAGTGCTCAGGGTGCTTTGTACTCAGTACTCAGGGTTCTGGGTGCTCAGTACTCAGGGTGCTGGGTGCTCAGTGCTCAGGGTGCTGGGTGCTCAGTACTCAGGGTGCTGGGTGCTCAGTGCTCAGGGTGATCGGTGCTCAGTACTCAGGGTGCTCAGTACTCAGGGTGCTGTGTGCTCAGTGCTCAGGGTGCTGGGTGCTCAGTACTCAGGGTGCTCAGTGCTCAGGGTGCTGGGTGCTCAGGGTGCTGGGTGCTCAGTGCTCGGGGTGCTGGGTGCTCAGTGCTCAGTGCTCAGGGTGCTGGGTGCTCAGTGCTCAGGGTGCTGTGTGCTCAGTGCTCAGTACTCAGCGTGCTGGGTGCTCAGTGCTCAGAGTGTTGGGTGCTCAGTACTCAGGGTGCTGGGTGCTCAGTGCTCAGTGCTCAGGGTGCTCAGTGCTCAGGGTGCTCAGTGCTCAGGGTGCTGGGTGCTCAGGGTGCTGGGTGCTCAGTGCTCGGGGTGCTGGGTGCTCAGTGCTCAGTGCTCAGGGTGCTGGGTGCTCAGTTCTCAGTGCTCAGGGTGCTGGGTGTTCAGTACTCAGGGTGCTCGGTGCTCAGTGCTCAGGGTGCTAGGTGCTCAGTACTCAGGGTGCTGGGTGCTCAGTGCTCGGGGTGCTGGGTGCTCAGTGCTCAGGGTGATCAGTGCTCAGTACTCAGGGTGCTGGGTGCTCAGTACTCAGGGTGCTGGGTGCTCAGTGCTCAGGGTGCTGGGTGCTCAGTACTCAGGGTTCTGGGTGCTCAGTACTCAGGGTGCTGGGTGCTCAATGCTCAGGGTGCTGGGTGCTCAGTGCTCAGGGTGCTGGGTGCTCAGTACTCAGGGTGCTGGGTGCTCAGTGCTCAGGGTGATCGGTGCTCAGTACTCAGGGTGCTCAGTACTCAGGGTGCTGGGTGCTCAGTACTCAGGGTGCTGGGTGCTCAGTGCTCAGGGTGCTGGGTGCTCAGTGCTCTGGGTGCTGGGTGCTCAGTGCTCAGGGTGCTGGGTGCTCAGTGCTCAGGGTGCTGGGTGCTCAGTGATCGGGGTGATGGGTGCTGAGTGCTCAGGGTGCTGGGTGCTCAGTGCTCGGGGTGCTCGGTGCTCAGTGCTCAGGGTCCTGGGTTCTCAGTACTCAGGGTGCTGGGTGCTTAGTAATCAGGGTGCTCAGTGCTCAGTACACAGGGTGCTGGGTGCTCAGTGCTCGGGGTGCTGGGTTCTCAGTGCTCAGTACTCAGGGTGCTGGGTGCTCAGTGCTCAGGGTGCTGAGTGCTCAGTACTCAAGGTGCTGGGTGCTCAGTGCTCGGGGAGCTCGGTGCTCAGTACTCAGGGTGCTGGGTGCTCAGTACTCAGTGCTCAGGGTCCTGGGTGCTCCGTGCTCGGGGTGCTGGGTGCTCAGTACTCAGGGTGCTGGGTGCTCATTCTCGAGGTGCTGGGTGCTCAGTGCTCGGGGTGCTGGGTGCTCAGTACTCAGGGTGCTGGGGGCTCAGTACTCAGGGTGCTGGGTGCTCAGTACTCAGGGTGCTCGGTTCTCAGTACTCAGGGTGCTGGGTGCTCATTCTCGTGGTGCTGGGTGCTCAGTGCTCGGGGTGCTGGGTGCTCAGTACTCAGGGTGCTGGGGGCTCAGTGCTCAGGGTGCTGGGTGCTCAGTGCTCAGGGTGCTGGGTGCTCAGTGCTCGGGGAGCTCGGTGCTCAGTACTCAGGGTGCTGGGTGCTCAGTACTCAGTGCTCAGGGTCCTGGGTGCTCCGTGCTCGGGGTGCTGGGTGCTCAGTACTCAGGGTGCTGGGTGCTCATTCTCGAGGTGCTGGGTGCTCAGTGCTCGGGGTGCTGGGTGCTCAGTACTCAGGGTGCTGGGGGCTCAGTACTCAGGGTGCTGGGTGCTCAGTACTCAGGGTGCTCGGTTCTCAGTACTCAGGGTGCTGGGTGCTCATTCTCGTGGTGCTGGGTGCTCAGTGCTCGGGGTGCTGGGTGCTCAGTACTCAGGGTGCTGGGGGCTCAGTACTCAGGGTGCTGGGTGCTCAGTACTCAGGGTGATCTGTTCTCAGTACTCAGGGTGCTGGGTGCTCAGTGCTCGGGGTGCTGGGTGCTCAGTACTCGGGGAGCTCAGTACTCAGGGTACTGGGTGCTCAGTACTCAGGGTGCTGGGTGCTCAGTGCTCGGGGTGCTCGGTGCTAAGTACTCGGGGTGCTGGGTGCTCAGTACTCGGGGTGCTGGGTGCTCAGTGCTCAGGGTGCTGGGTGCTCAGTGCTCGGGGTGGTGGGTGCTTAGTGCTGAGGGTGCTGGCTGCTCAGTGCTCAGGGTGCTGGGTGCTCAGTGCTCGGGGTGGTGGGTGCTCAGTACTCAGGGTGCTGGGTGCTCAGTACTCAGGGTGCTGGGTGCTCAGTGCTCAGGGTGCTGGGTGCTCAGTGCTCTGGGTGCTGGGTGCTCAGTGCTCAGGGTGCTGGGTGCTCAGTGCTCAGGGTGCTGGGTGCTCAGTGATCGGGGTGATGGGTGCTGAGTGCTCAGGGTGCTGGGTGCTCAGTGCTCGGGGTGCTCGGTGCTCAGTGCTCAGGGTCCTGGGTTCTCAGTACTCAGGGTGCTGGGTGCTTAGTAATCAGGGTGCTCAGTGCTCAGTACACAGGGTGCTGGTGCTCAGTGCTCGGGGTGCTGGGTTCTCAGTGCTCAGTACTCAGGGTGCTGGGTGCTCAGTGCTCAGGGTGCTGAGTGCTCAGTACTCAGGGTGCTGGGTGCTCAGTGCTCGGGGAGCTCGGTGCTCAGTACTCAGGGTGCTGGGTGCTCAGTACTCAGTGCTCAGGGTCCTGGGTGCTCCGTGCTCGGGGTGCTGGGTGCTCAGTACTCGGGGTGCTGGGTGCTCAGTGCTCAGGGTGCTTGGTGCTCAGTGCTCGGGGTGCTGGGTGCTCAGTGCTGAGGGTGCTGGCTGCTCAGTGCTCAGGGTGCTGGGTGCTCAGTACTCAGGGTGCTAGGTGCTCAGTACTCAGGGTGCTCAGTGCTCAGTACTCAGCGTGCTGGGTGCTCAGTGCTCAGGGTCCTCGGTGCTCAGTACTCAGGGTGTTCAGTGCTCAGTACTCAGCGTGCTTTGTGCTCAGTGCGCAGGGTGCTGGGTGCTCAGTACTCAGGGTGCTGGGTGCTAAGTATTCAGGGTGCTGGGTGCTCAGTACTCAGGGTGCTGGGTGCTCAGTGCTCGGGGTGCTCGGTGATCAGTACTCAGGGTGCTGGGTGCTCATTATTCAGGGTGCTGGGTGCTCAGTGCTCAGGGTGCTGGGTGCTCAGTGCTCGGGGTGCTCGGTGATCAGTACTCAGCGTGCTGGGTGCTCAATGCTCAGGGTGCTGAGTACTCAGTACTCAGGGTGCTGGGTGCTCAGTGCTCAGGGTGCTGGGTGCTCAGTACTCAGGGTGCTGGGTGCTCATTACTCAGAGTGCTGGGTGCTCAGTGCTCAGGGTGCTGGGTGCTCAGTCTTCAGGGTGCTGGGTGCTCAGTACTCAGGGTGTTCGGTGCTTAGTACTCAGGGTGCTCAGTGCTCAGTACTCAGGGTGCTGGTTGCTCAGTGCTCGGGGTGCTCGGTGCTCAATACTCAGGGTGCTGGGTGCTCAGTACTCAGGGTGCTGGGTGCTCCGTACTCAGGGTGCTGGGTGCTCAGTACTCAGGGTGCTGGGGGCTCAGTACTCAGGGTGTTGGGTGCTCAGTGCTCAGGGTGCTGGGTGCTCAGTACTCAGGGTGTTGGGTGCTCAGTACTCAGGGTGCTCGCTGCTCAGTACTCAGGGTGCTGGGTGCTCAGTGCTCAGGGTGCTTTGTACTCAGTACTCAGGGTTCTGGGTGCTCAGTACTCAGGGTGCTGGGTGCTCAGTGCTCAGGGTGCTGGGTGCTCAGTACTCAGGGTGCTGGGTGCTCAGTGCTCAGGGTGATCGGTGCTCAGTACTCAGGGTGCTCAGTACTCAGGGTGCTGTGTGCTCAGTGCTCAGGGTGCTGGGTGCTCAGTACTCAGGGTGCTCAGTGCTCAGGGTGCTGGGTGCTCAGGGTGCTGGGTGCTCAGTGCTCGGGGTGCTGGGTGCTCAGTGCTCAGTGCTCAGGGTGCTGGGTGCTCAGTGCTCAGGGTGCTGTGTGCTCAGTGCTCAGTACTCAGCGTGCTGGGTGCTCAGTGCTCAGAGTGTTGGGTGCTCAGTACTCAGGGTGCTGGGTGCTCAGTGCTCAGTGCTCAGGGTGCTCAGTGCTCAGGGTGCTCAGTGCTCAGGGTGCTGGGTGCTCAGGGTGCTGGGTGCTCAGTGCTCGGGGTGCTGGGTGCTCAGTGCTCAGTGCTCAGGGTGCTGGGTGCTCAGTTCTCAGTGCTCAGGGTGCTGGGTGTTCAGTACTCAGGGTGCTCGGTGCTCAGTGCTCAGGGTGCTAGGTGCTCAGTACTCAGGGTGCTGGGTGCTCAGTGCTCGGGGTGCTGGGTGCTCAGTGCTCAGGGTGATCAGTGCTCAGTACTCAGGGTGCTGGGTGCTCAGTACTCAGGGTGCTGGGTGCTCAGTGCTCAGGGTGCTGGGTGCTCAGTACTCAGGGTTCTGGGTGCTCAGTACTCAGGGTGCTGGGTGCTCAATGCTCAGGGTGCTGGGTGCTCAGTGCTCAGGGTGCTGGGTGCTCAGTACTCAGGGTGCTGGGTGCTCAGTGCTCAGGGTGATCGGTGCTCAGTACTCAGGGTGCTCAGTACTCAGGGTGCTGGGTGCTCAGTACTCAGGGTGCTGGGTGCTCAGTGCTCAGGGTGCTGGGTGCTCAGTGCTCTGGGTGCTGGGTGCTCAGTGCTCAGGGTGCTGGGTGCTCAGTGCTCAGGGTGCTGGGTGCTCAGTGATCGGGGTGATGGGTGCTGAGTGCTCAGGGTGCTGGGTGCTCAGTGCTCGGGGTGCTCGGTGCTCAGTGCTCAGGGTCCTGGGTTCTCAGTACTCAGGGTGCTGGGTGCTTAGTAATCAGGGTGCTCAGTGCTCAGTACACAGGGTGCTGGGTGCTCAGTGCTCGGGGTGCTGGGTTCTCAGTGCTCAGTACTCAGGGTGCTGGGTGCTCAGTGCTCAGGGTGCTGAGTGCTCAGTACTCAAGGTGCTGGGTGCTCAGTGCTCGGGGAGCTCGGTGCTCAGTACTCAGGGTGCTGGGTGCTCAGTACTCAGTGCTCAGGGTCCTGGGTGCTCCGTGCTCGGGGTGCTGGGTGCTCAGTACTCAGGGTGCTGGGTGCTCATTCTCGAGGTGCTGGGTGCTCAGTGCTCGGGGTGCTGGGTGCTCAGTACTCAGGGTGCTGGGGGCTCAGTACTCAGGGTGCTGGGTGCTCAGTACTCAGGGTGCTCGGTTCTCAGTACTCAGGGTGCTGGGTGCTCATTCTCGTGGTGCTGGGTGCTCAGTGCTCGGGGTGCTGGGTGCTCAGTACTCAGGGTGCTGGGGGCTCAGTGCTCAGGGTGCTGGGTGCTCAGTGCTCAGGGTGCTGGGTGCTCAGTGCTCGGGGAGCTCGGTGCTCAGTACTCAGGGTGCTGGGTGCTCAGTACTCAGTGCTCAGGGTCCTGGGTGCTCCGTGCTCGGGGTGCTGGGTGCTCAGTACTCAGGGTGCTGGGTGCTCATTCTCGAGGTGCTGGGTGCTCAGTGCTCGGGGTGCTGGGTGCTCAGTACTCAGGGTGCTGGGGGCTCAGTACTCAGGGTGCTGGGTGCTCAGTACTCAGGGTGCTCGGTTCTCAGTACTCAGGGTGCTGGGTGCTCATTCTCGTGGTGCTGGGTGCTCAGTGCTCGGGGTGCTGGGTGCTCAGTACTCAGGGTGCTGGGGGCTCAGTACTCAGGGTGCTGGGTGCTCAGTACTCAGGGTGATCTGTTCTCAGTACTCAGGGTGCTGGGTGCTCAGTGCTCGGGGTGCTGGGTGCTCAGTACTCGGGGAGCTCAGTACTCAGGGTACTGGGTGCTCAGTACTCAGGGTGCTGGGTGCTCAGTGCTCGGGGTGCTCGGTGCTAAGTACTCGGGGTGCTGGGTGCTCAGTACTCGGGGTGCTGGGTGCTCAGTGCTCAGGGTGCTGGGTGCTCAGTGCTCGGGGTGGTGGGTGCTTAGTGCTGAGGGTGCTGGCTGCTCAGTGCTCAGGGTGCTGGGTGCTCAGTGCTCGGGGTGGTGGGTGCTCAGTACTCAGGGTGCTGGGTGCTCAGTACTCAGGGTGCTGGGTGCTCAGTGCTCAGGGTGCTGGGTGCTCAGTGCTCTGGGTGCTGGGTGCTCAGTGCTCAGGGTGCTGGGTGCTCAGTGCTCAGGGTGCTGGGTGCTCAGTGATCGGGGTGATGGGTGCTGAGTGCTCAGGGTGCTGGGTGCTCAGTGCTCGGGGTGCTCGGTGCTCAGTGCTCAGGGTCCTGGGTTCTCAGTACTCAGGGTGCTGGGTGCTTAGTAATCAGGGTGCTCAGTGCTCAGTACACAGGGTGCTGGTGCTCAGTGCTCGGGGTGCTGGGTTCTCAGTGCTCAGTACTCAGGGTGCTGGGTGCTCAGTGCTCAGGGTGCTGAGTGCTCAGTACTCAGGGTGCTGGGTGCTCAGTGCTCGGGGAGCTCGGTGCTCAGTACTCAGGGTGCTGGGTGCTCAGTACTCAGTGCTCAGGGTCCTGGGTGCTCCGTGCTCGGGGTGCTGGGTGCTCAGTACTCAGGGTGCTGGGTGCTCATTCTCGAGGTGCTGGGTGCTCAGTGCTCGGGGTGCTGGGTGCTCAGTACTCAGGGTGCTGGGGGCTCAGTACTCAGGGTGCTGGGTGCTCAGTACTCAGGGTGCTCGGTTCTCAGTACTCAGGGTGCTGGGTGCTCATTCTCGTGGTGCTGGGTGCTCAGTGCTCGGGGTGCTGGGTGCTCAGTACTGAGGGTGCTGGGTGCTCAGTGCTCAGGGTGCTGGGTGCTCAGTGCTCAGGGTGCTGGGTGCTCAGTGCTCGGGGAGCTCGGTGCTCAGTACTCAGGGTGCTGGGTGCTCAGTACTCAGTGCTCAGGGTCCTGGGTGCTCCGTGCTCGGGGTGCTGGGTGCTCAGTACTCAGGGTGCTGGGTGCTCATTCTCGAGGTGCTGGGTGCTCAGTGCTCGGGGTGCTGGGTGCTCAGTACTCAGGGTGCTGGGGGCTCAGTACTCAGGGTGCTGGGTGCTCAGTACTCAGGGTGCTCGGTTCTCAGTACTCAGGGTGCTGGGTGCTCATTCTCGTGGTGCTGGGTGCTCAGTGCTCGGGGTGCTGGGTGCTCAGTACTCAGGGTGCTGGGGGCTCAGTACTCAGGGTGCTGGGTGCTCAGTACTCAGGGTGATCTGTTCTCAGTACTCAGGGTGCTGGGTGCTCAGTGCTCGGGGTGCTGGGTGCTCAGTACTCGGGGAGCTCAGTACTCAGGGTACTGGGTGCTCAGTACTCAGGGTGCTGGGTGCTCAGTGCTCGGGGTGCTCGGTGCTAAGTACTCGGGGTGCTGGGTGCTCAGTACTCGGGGTGCTGGGTGCTCAGTGCTCAGGGTGCTGGGTGCTCAGTGCTCGGGGTGGTGGGTGCTTAGTGCTGAGGGTGCTGGCTGCTCAGTGCTCAGGGTGCTGGGTGCTCAGTGCTCGGGGTGGTGGGTGCTCAGTACTCAGGGTGCTGGGTGCTCAGTACTCAGGGTGCTGGGTGCTCAGTACTCAGGATGCTGGGTGCTCAGTGCTCGGGGTGCTCGGTGATCAGTACTCAGGGTGCTGGGTGCTCAGTGCTCAGGGTGCTCGGTGATCAGTTCTCAGGGTGCTGGGTGCTCAGTGCTCAGGGTGCTGAGTACTCAGTACTCAGGGTGCTGGGTGCTCAGTGCTCAGGGTGCTGGGTTTTCAGTGCTCAGGGTGCTGGTTGCTCAGTGCTCGGGGTGCTGGGTGCTCAGTGCTCGGGGTGCTGGGTGCTCAGTGCTCGGGGTGCTGGGTGCTCAGTGCTCGGGGTGCTGGGTGCTCAGTGCTCAGGGTGCTGGGTGCTCAGTACTCAGGGTGCTGGGTGCTCAGTGCTCGGGGTGCTCGGTGATCAGTACTCAGGGTGCTGGGTGCTCAGTGCTCGGGGTGCTCGGTGATCAGTACTCAGGGTGCTGGGTGCTCAGTGCTCAGGGTGCTGAGTACTCAGTACTCAGGGTGCTGGGTGCTCAGTGCTCAGGGTGCTGGGTGCTCAGTGCTCAGGGTGCTGGGTGCTCAGTGCTCGGGGTGCTGGGTGCTCAGTGCTCGGGGTGCTGGGTGCTCAGTACTCAGGGTGCTGGGTGCACAGTGCTCAGGGTGCTGGGTGCTCAGTACTCAGGGTGCTGGGTGCTCAGTACTCAGGGTGCTGGGTGCTCAGTACTCAGGGTGCTGGGTGCTCAGTACTCAGGGTGCTCGGTGCTCAGTTCTCAGGGTGCTGGGTGCTCAGTGCTCAGGGTGCTTTGTACTCAGTACTCAGGGTTCTGGGTGCTCATAACTCAGGGTGCTGTGTGCTCAGTGCTCAGGGTGCTGGGTGCTCAGTGCTCAGGGTGCTGGGTGCTCAGTACTCAGGGTGCTGGGTGCTCAGTGCTCAGGGTGATCGTTGCTCAGTACTCAGGGTGCTCAGTACTCAGGGTGCTGGGTGCTCAGTGCTCAGGGTGCTGGGTGCTCAGTACTCAGGGTGCTGGGTGCTTAGTGCTCGGGGTGCTGGGTGCTCAGTGCTCAGGGTGATCGGTGCTCAGTACTCAGGGTGCTGGGTGCTCAGTGCTCAGGTTGCTGGGTGCTCAGTCCTCAGGGTGCTCAGTGCTCAGGGTGCAGGGAGCTCAGTGCTCAGGGTGCTTTGTACTCAGTACTCAGGGTTCTGGGTGCTCATAACTCAGGGTGCTGGGTGCTCAGTGCTCAGGGTGCTGGGTGCTCAGTGCTCAGGGTGCTGGGTGCTCAGTACTCAGGGTGCTGGGGGCTCAGTACTCAGGGTGCTGGGTGCTCAGTACTCAGGGTGATCTGTTCTCAGTACTCAGGGTGCTGGGTGCTCAGTGCTCGGGGTGCTGGGTGCTCAGTGCTCGGGGTGCTCGGTGCTAAGTACTCGGGGTGCTGGGTGCTCAGTACTCGGGGTGCTGGGTGCTCAGTGCTCAGGGTGCTGGGTGCTCAGTGCTCGGGGTGGTGGGTGCTCAGTGCTGAGGGTGCTGGCTGCTCAGTGCTCAGGGTGCTGGGTGCTCAGTGCTCGGGGTGGTGGGTGCTCAGTACTCAGGGTGCTGGGTGCTCAGTACTCAGGGTGCTGGGTGCTCAGTACTCAGGATGCTGGGTGCTCAGTGCTCGGGGTGCTCGGTGATCAGTACTCAGGGTGCTGGGTGCTCAGTGCTCAGGGTGCTCGGTGATCAGTTCTCAGGGTGCTGGGTGCTCAGTGCTCAGGGTGCTGAGTACACAGTACTCAGGGTGCTGGGTGCTCAGTGCTCAGGGTGCTGGGTTTTCAGTGCTCAGGGTGCTGGGTGCTCAGTGCTCGGGGTGCTGGGTGCTCAGTGCTCGGGGTGCTGGGTGCTCAGTGCTCGGGGTGCTGGGTGCTCAGTGCTCGGGGTGCTGGGTGCTCAGTGCTCGGGGTGCTGCGTGCTCAGTACTCAGGGTGCTGGGTGCTCAGTGCTCGGGGTGCTCGGTGATCAGTACTCAGGGTGCTGGGTGCTCAGTGCTCGGGGTGCTCGTTGATCAGTACTCAGGGTGCTGGGTGCTCAGTGCTCAGGGTGCTGAGTACTCAGTACTCAGGGTGCTGGGTTCTCAGTGCTCAGGGTGCTGGGTGCTCAGTGCTCAGGGTGCTGGGTCTCAGTGCTCGGGGTGCTGGGTGCTCAGTGCTCGGGGTGCTGGGTGCTCAGTGCTCGGGGTGCTGGGTGCTCAGTGCTCGGGGTGCTGGGTGCTCAGTGCTCGGGGTGCTGGGTGCTCAGTACTCAGGGTGCTGGGTGCTCATTACTCAGGGTGCTGGGTGCTCAGTGCTCAGGGTGCTGGGTGCTCAGTCCTCAGGGTGCTGGGTGCTCAGTACTCAGGGTGTTCGGTGCTTAGTACTCAGGGGGTTCAGTGCTCAGTACTCAGGGTGCTGGTTGCTCAGTGCTCGGGGTGCTCGGTGCTCAGTACTCAGGGTGCTGGGTGCACAGTGCTCAGGGTGCTGGGTACTCAGTACTCAGGGTGCTGGGTGCTCAGTACTCAGGGTGCTGGGTGCTCAGTACTCAGGGTGCTGGGTGCTCAGTACTCAGGGTGCTCGGTGCTCAGTACTCAGGGTGCTGTGTGCTCAGTGCTCAGGGTGCTTTGTACTCAGTACTCAGGGTTCTGGGTGCTCATAACTCAGGGTGCTGGGTGCTCAGTGCTCAGGGTGCTGGGTGCTCAGTGCTCAGGGTGCTGGGTGCTCAGTACTCAGGGTGCTGGGTGCTCAGTGCTCAGGGTGATCGTTGCTCAGTACTCAGGGTGCTCAGTACTCAGGGTGCTGGGTGCTCAGTGCTCAGGGTGCTGGGTGCTCAGTACTCAGGGTGCTGGGTGCTCAGTGCTCGGGGTGCTGGGTGCTCAGTGCTCAGGGTGATCGGTGCTCAGTACTCAGGGTGCTGGGTGCTCAGTGCTCAGGTTGCTGGGTGCTCAGTCCTCAGGGTGCTCAGTGCTCAGGGTGCAGGGAGCTCAGTGCTCGGGGTGCTCGGTGCTCAGTACTCAGGGTGCTGAGTGCTCAGTACTCAGGGTGCTGGGTGCTCAGTACTCATGGTGCTGGGTGCTCAGTACTCAGGGGGCTGGGTGCTCAGTGCTCAGGGTGATGGGTGCTCAGTGCTCAGGTTGTTGGGTGCTCAGTGCTCGGGGTGCTGGGTGCTCAGTTCTCGGGGTGCTGGGTGGTCAGTGCTCAGTGCTCAGGGTGCTGCGTGCTCAGTGCTCAGTGCTCAGGGTGCTGGGTGCTCAGTACTCAGGGTGCTGGGTGCTCAGTACTCAGGGTGCTGGGTGCTCAGTTCTCACCCTGCTGGGTGCTCAGTACTCTGGGTGTTGGGTGCTCAGTACTCAGGATGCTGGGTGGTCAGTGCTCGGGGTGCTGGGTGCTCAGTGCTCAGGGTGCTGGGTGCTCAGTGCTCAGGGTGCTAGGTGCTCAGTACTCAGGGTGCTGGGAGCTCAGTGCTCGGGGTGCTCGGTGCTCAGTACTCAAGGTGCTGGGTGTTCAGTGCTCAGGGTGCGGGGTGCTCAGTCCTCGGGGTGCTCCATGCTCAGTGCTCAGGGTGCGGGGTGCTCAGTCCTCGGGGTGCTCCATGCTCAGTGCTCGGGGTGCTGGGTGCTCAGTGCTCGGGGTGCTGGGTGCTCAGTGCTCAGTACTCAGGGTGCTGGGTGCTCAGTGCTCTGGGTGCTGAGTGCTCAGTACTCAGCGTGCTGGGTGCTCAGTACTCAGGGTGCTGGGTGCTCAGTGCTCAGGGTGCTGGGTGCTCAGTGCTCAGGGTGCTGGGTGCTCAGTGCTCGGGGAGCTCGGTGCTCAGTACTCAGGGTGCTGGGTGCTCAGTACTCAGTGCTCGGGGTCCTGGGTGCTCCGTGCTCAGGGTGCTGGGTGCTCAGTACTCAGGGTGCTGGGTGCTCAGTGCTCAGGGTGCTGGGTGCTCAGTGCTCAGGGTGCTGGGTGCTCAGTACTCCGGGTGCTGGGTGCTCAGTGCTCAGGGTGATCGGTGCTCAGTACTCAGGGTGCTCAGTACTCAGGTTGCTGGTTGCTCAGTGCTCAGGGTCCTGGGTGCTCAGTACTCAGGGTGCTGGGTGCTCAGTGCTCAGGGTGCTGAGTGCTCAGTACTCAGCATGCTGGGTGCTCAGTACTGAGGGTGCTGGGTGCTCAGTGCTCAGGGTGCTGGGTGCTCAGTGCTCAGGGTGCTGGGTGCTCAGTGCTCGGGGAGCTCGGTGCTCAGTACTCAGGGTGCTGGGTGCTCAGTACTCAGTGCTCGGGGTCCTGGGTGCTCCGTGCTCGGGGTGCTGGGTGCTCAGTACTCAGGGTGCTGGGTGCTCATTCTCGGGGTGCTGGGTGCTCAGTGCTCGGGGTGCTGTTTGCTCAGTACTCAGGGTGCTGGGGGCTCAGTACTCAGGGTGCTGGGTGCTCAGTACTCAGGGTGCTCGGTTCTCAGTACTCAGGGTGCTGGGTGCTCATTCTCGTGGTGCTGGGTGCTCAGTGCTCGGGGTGCTGGGTGCTCATTACTCAGGGTGCTGGGGGCTCAGTACTCAGGGTGCTGGGTGCTCAGTACTCAGGGTGATCTGTTCTCAGTACTCAGGGTGCTGGGTGCTCAGTGCTCGGGGTCCTGGGTGCTCAGTACTCGGGGAGCTCAGTACTCAGGGTACTGGGTGCTCAGTACTCAGGGTGCTGGGTGCTCAGTGCTCAGGGTGCTGGGTGCTCAGTGCTCAGGGTGCTCGGTGATCAGTTCTCAGGGTGCTGGGTGCTCAGTGCTCAGGGTGCTGAGTACTCAGTACTCAGGGTGCTGGGTGCTCAGTGCTCAGGGTGCTGGGTTTTCAGTGCTCAGGGTGCTGGGTGCTCAGTGCTCGGGGTGCTGGGTGCTCAGTGCTCGGGGTGCTGGGTGCTCAGTGCTCGGGGTGCTGGGTGCTCAGTGCTCGGGGTGCTGGGTGCTCAGTGCTCAGGGTGCTGGGTGCTCAGTACTCAGGGTGCTGGGTGCTCAGTACTCGGGTGCTGGGTGCTCAGTGCTCAGGGTGCTGGGTGCTCAGTGCTCAGGGTGCTGGGTGCTCAGTGCTCAGGGTGCTGGGTGCTCAGTGCTCGGGGTGCTGGGTGCTCAGTGCTCAGGGTGCTTTGTACTCAGTACTCAGGGTTCTGGGTGCTCATAACTCAGGGTGCTGTGTGCTCAGTGCTCAGGGTGCTGGGTGCTCAGTGCTCAGGGTGCTGGGTGCTCAGTACTCAGGGTGCTGGGTGCTCAGTGCTCAGGGTGATCGTTGCTCAGTACTCAGGGTGCTCAGTACTCAGGGTGGTGGGTGCTCAGTGCTCAGGGTGCTGGGTGCTCAGTACTCAGGGTGCTGGGTGCTCAGTGCTCGGGGTGCTGGGTGCTCAGTGCTCAGGGTGATCGGTGCTCAGTACTCAGGGTGCTGGGTGCTCAGTGCTCAGGTTGCTGGGTGCTCAGTCCTCAGGGTGCTCAGTGCTCAGGGTGCAGGGAGCTCAGTGCTCGGGGTGCTCGGTGCTCAGTACTCAGGGTGCTGAGTGCTCAGTACTCAGGGTGCTGGGTGCTCAGTACTCATGGTGCTGGGTGCTCAGTACTCAGGGGGCTGGGTGCTCAGTGCTCAGGGTGATGGGTGCTCAGTGCTCAGGTTGTTGGGTGCTCAGTGCTCGGGGTGCTGGGTGCTCAGTTCTCGGGGTGCTGGGTGGTCAGTGCTCAGTGCTCAGGGTGCTGCGTGCTCAGTGCTCAGTGCTCAGGGTGCTGGGTGCTCAGTACTCAGGGTGCTGGGTGCTCAGTACTCAGGGTGCTGGGTGCTCAGTTCTCACCCTGCTGGGTGCTCAGTACTCTGGGTGTTGGGTGCTCAGTACTCAGGATGCTGGGTGGTCAGTGCTCGGGGTGCTGGGTGCTCAGTGCTCAGGGTGCTGGGTGCTCAGTGCTCAGGGTGCTAGGTGCTCAGTACTCAGGGTGCTGGGAGCTCAGTGCTCGGGGTGCTCGGTGCTCAGTACTCAAGGTGCTGGGTGTTCAGTGCTCAGGGTGCGGGGTGCTCAGTCCTCGGGGTGCTCCATGCTCAGTGCTCAGGGTGCGGGGTGCTCAGTCCTCGGGGTGCTCCATGCTCAGTGCTCGGGGTGCTGGGTGCTCAGTGCTCGGGGTGCTGGGTGGTCAGTGCTCAGTACTCAGGGTGCTGGGTGCTCAGTGCTCTGGGTGCTGAGTGCTCAGTACTCAGCGTGCTGGGTGCTCAGTACTCAGGGTGCTGGGTGCTCAGTGCTCAGGGTGCTGGGTGCTCAGTGCTCAGGGTGCTGGGTGCTCAGTGCTCGGGGAGCTCGGTGCTCAGTACTCAGGGTGCTGGGTGCTCAGTACTCAGTGCTCGGGGTCCTGGGTGCTCCGTGCTCAGGGTGCTGGGTGCTCAGTACTCAGGGTGCTGGGTGCTCAGTGCTCAGGGTGCTGGGTGCTCAGTGCTCAGGGTGCTGGGTGCTCAGTACTCCGGGTGCTGGGTGCTCAGTGCTCAGGGTGATCGGTGCTCAGTACTCAGGGTGCTCAGTACTCAGGTTGCTGGTTGCTCAGTGCTCAGGGTCCTGGGTGCTCAGTACTCAGGGTGCTGGGTGCTCAGTGCTCAGGGTGCTGAGTGCTCAGTACTCAGCATGCTGGGTGCTCAGTACTGAGGGTGCTGGGTGCTCAGTGCTCAGGGTGCTGGGTGCTCAGTGCTCAGGGTGCTGGGTGCTCAGTGCTCGGGGAGCTCGGTGCTCAGTACTCAGGGTGCTGGGTGCTCAGTACTCAGTGCTCGGGGTCCTGGGTGCTCCGTGCTCGGGGTGCTGGGTGCTCAGTACTCAGGGTGCTGGGTGCTCATTCTCGGGCTGCTGGGTGCTCAGTGCTCGGGGTGCTGTTTGCTCAGTACTCAGGGTGCTGGGGGCTCAGTACTCAGGGTGCTGGGTGCTCAGTACTCAGGGTGCTCGGTTCTCAGTACTCAGGGTGCTGGGTGCTCATTCTCGTGGTGCTGGGTGCTCAGTGCTCGGGGTGCTGGGTGCTCATTACTCAGGGTGCTGGGGGCTCAGTACTCAGGGTGCTGGGTGCTCAGTACTCAGGGTGATCTGTTCTCAGTACTCAGGGTGCTGGGTGCTCAGTGCTCGGGGTCCTGGGTGCTCAGTACTCGGGGAGCTCAGTACTCAGGGTACTGGGTGCTCAGTACTCAGGGTGCTGGGTGCTCAGTGCTCAGGGTGCTGGGTGCTCAGTGCTCAGGGTGCTCGGTGATCAGTTCTCAGGGTGCTGGGTGCTCAGTGCTCAGGGTGCTGAGTACTCAGTACTCAGGGTGCTGGGTGCTCAGTGCTCAGGGTGCTGGGTTTTCAGTGCTCAGGGTGCTGGGTGCTCAGTGCTCGGGGTGCTCGGTGCTCAGTGCTCGGGGTGCTGGGTGCTCAGTGCTCGGGGTGCTGGGTGATCAGTGCTCGGGGTGCTGGGTGCTCAGTGCTCAGGGTGCTGGGTGCTCAGTACTCAGGGTGCTGGGTGCTCAGTGCTCGGGGTGCTCGGTGATCAGTACTCAGGGTGCTGGGTGCTCAGTGCTCGGGGTGCTCGGTGATCAGTACTCAGGGTGCTGGGTGCTCAGTGCTCAGGGTGTTGAGTACTCAGTACTCAGGGTGCTGGGTGCTCAGTGCTCAGGGTGCTGGGTGCTCAGTGCTCAGGGTGCTGGGTGCTCAGTGCTCGGGGTGCTGGGTGCTCAGTGCTCGGGGTGCTCTGTGCTCAGTGCTCGGGGTGCTGGGTGCTCAGTGCTCGGGGTGCTGGGTGCTCAGTGCTCAGGGTGCTGGGTGCTCAGTACTCAGGGTGCTGGGTGCTCATTACTCAGGGTGCTGGGTGCTCAGTGCTCAGGGTGCTGGGTGCTCAGTCCTCAGGGTGCTGGGTGCTCAGTACTCAGGGTGTTCAGTGCTTAGTACCCAGGGGGCTCAGTGCTCAGTACTCAGGGTGCTGGTTGCTCAGTGCTCGGGGTGCTCGGTGCTCAGTACTCAGGGTGCTGGGTGCACAGTGCTCAGGGTGCTGGGTGCTCAGTACTCAGGGTGCTGGGTGCTCAGTACTCAGGGTGCTGGGTGCTCAGTACTCAGGGTGCTGGGTGCTCAGTGCTCAGGGTGCTGGGTGCTCAGTACTCAGGGTGCTGGGTGCTCAGTACTCAGGGTGCTCGGTGCTCAGTACTCAGGGTGCTGGGTGCTCAGTGCTCAGGGTGCTTTGTACTCAGTACTCAGGGTTCTGGGTGCTCATAACTCAGGGTGCTGGGTGCTCAGTGCTCAGGGTGCTGGGTGCTCAGTGCTCAGGGTGCTGGGTGCTCAGTACTCAGGGTGCTGGGTGCTCAGTGCTCAGGGTGATCGTTGCTCAGTACTCAGGGTGCTCAGTACTCAGGGTGCTGGGTGCTCAGTGCTCAGGGTGCTGGGTGCTCAGTACTCAGGGTGCTGGGTGCTCAGTGCTCGGGGTGCTGGGTGCTCAGTGCTCAGGGTGATCGGTGCTCAGTACTCAGGGTGCTGGGTGCTCAGTGCTCAGGTTGCTGGGTGCTCAGTGCTCAGGGTGCTGGGTGCTCAGTGCTCAGGGTGCTGGGTGCTCAGTACTCAGGGTGCTGGGTGCTCAGTGCTCAGGGTGATCGTTGCTCAGTACTCAGGGTGCTCAGTACTCAGGGTGCTGGGTGCTCAGTGCTCAGGGTGCTGGGTGCTCAGTACTCAGGGTGCTGGGTGCTCAGTGCTCGGGGTGCTGGGTGCTCAGTGCTCAGGGTGATCGGTGCTCAGTACTCAGGGTGCTGGGTGCTCAGTGCTCAGGTTGCTGGGTGCTCAGTCCTCAGGGTGCTCAGTGCTCAGGGTGCAGGGAGCTCAGTGCTCGGGGTGCTCGGTGCTCAGTACTCAGGGTGCTGAGTGCTCAGTACTCAGGGTGCTGGGTGCTCAGTACTCATGGTGCTGGGTGCTCAGTACTCAGGGGGCTGGGTGCTCAGTGCTCAGGGTGCTGGGTGCTCAGTGCTCAGGGTGCTGGGTGCTCAGTGCTCGGGGTGCTGGGTGCTCAGTTCTCGGGGTGCTGGGTGGTCAGTGCTCAGTGCTCAGGGTGCTGCGTGCTCAGTGCTCAGTGCTCAGGGTGCTGGGTGCTCAGTACTCAGGGTGCTGGGTGCTCAGTACTCAGGGTGCTGGGTGCTCAGTTCTCACCCTGCTGGGTGCTCAGTACTCTGGATGTTGGGTGCTCAGTACTCAGGATGCTGGGTGGTCAGTGCTCGGGGTGCTGGGTGCTCAGTGCTCAGGGTGCTGGGTGCTCAGTGCTCAGGGTGCTGGGTGCTCAGTACTCAGGGTGCTGGGAGCTCAGTGCTCGGGGTGCTCGGTGCTCAGTACTCAAGGTGCTGGGTGTTCAGTGCTCAGGGTGCGGGGTGCTCAGTCCTCGGGGTGCTCCATGCTCAGTGCTCAGGGTGCGGGGTGCTCAGTCCTCGGGGTGCTCCATGCTCAGTGCTCGGGGTGCTGGGTGCTCAGTGCTCGGGGTGCTGGGTGCTCAGTGCTCAGTACTCAGGGTGCTGGGTGCTCAGTGCTCAGGGTGCTGAGTGCTCAGTACTCAGCGTGCTGGGTGCTCAGTACTCAGGGTGCTGGGTGCTCAGTGCTCAGGGTGCTGGGTGCTCAGTGCTCAGGGTGCTGGGTGCTCAGTGCTCGGGGAGCTCGGTGCTCAGTACTCAGGGTGCTGGGTGCTCAGTACTCAGTGCTCGGGGTCCTGGGTGCTCCGTGCTCAGGGTGCTGGGTGCTCAGTACTCAGGGTGCTGGGTGCTCAGTGCTCAGGGTGCTGGGTGCTCAGTGCTCAGGGTGCTGGGTGCTCAGTACTCCGGGTGCTGGGTGCTCAGTGCTCAGGGTGATCGGTGCTCAGTACTCAGGGTGCTCAGTACTCAGGTTGCTGGGTGCTCAGTGCTCAGGGTGCTGGGTGCTCAGTACTCAGGTTGCTGGGTGCTCAGTGCACGGGGTGCTGGGTGCTCAGTGCTCAGGGTGATCGGTGCTCAGTACTCAGGGTGCTGGGTGCTCAGTGCTCAGGGTGCTGGGTGCTCAGTCCTCAGGGTGCTCAGTGCTCAGGGTGCTTGGTGCTCAGTGCTCGGGGTGCTCGGTGCTCAGTACTCAGGGTGCTGAGTGCTCAGTACTCAGGGTACTGGGTGCTCAGTACTCATGGTGCTGGGTGCTCAGTACTCAGGGGGCTGGGTGCTCAGTGCTCAGTGCTCAAGGTGCTGGGTGCTCAGTGCTCAGTGCTCAGGCAGCTGGGTGCTCAGTACTCAGGGTGCTGGGTGCTCAGTACTCAGGGGGCTGGGTGCTCAGTGCTCAGTGCTCAAGGTGCTGGGTGCTCAGTGCTCAGTGCTCAGGCAGCTGGGTGCTCAGTACTCTGGGTGTTGGGTGCTCAGTACTCAGGGTGCTCAGTGCTCAGTACTCGGGGTGCTGGGTGCTCAGTGCTCAGTGTGCTCAGTGCTCAGTGCTCAGGGTGCTGGGTGCTCAGTGCTCGGGGTGCTGGGTGCTCAGTACTCAGGGTGCTGTGTGCTCAGTGCTCAGTACTCAGCGTGCTGGGTGCTCAGTGCTCAGAGTTTTGGGTGCTCAGTACTCAGGGTGCTGGGTGCTCAGTGCTCAGTGCTCAGGGTGCTCAGTGCTCAGGGTGCTCAGTGCTCAGGGTACTGGGTGCTCAGTACTCAGTGTGCTCGTTGCTCCGTACTCAGGGTGCTGGGTGCTCAGTGCTCAGGGTGCTTTGTACTCAGTACTCAGGGTTCTGGGTGCTCATAACTCAGGGTGCTGGGTGCTCAGTGCTCAGGGTGCTGGGTGCTCAGTGCTCAGGGTGCTGGGTGCTCAGTACTCAGGGTGCTGGGTGCTCAGTGCTCAGGGTGATCGTTGCTCAGTACTCAGGGTGCTCAGTACTCAGCGTGCTGGGTGCTCAGTGCTCAGGGTGCTGATTGCTCAGTACTCAGGGTGCTGGGTGCTCAGTGCTCGGGGTGCTGGGTGCTCAGTGCTCAGGGTGATCGGTGCTCAGTACTCAGGGTGCTGGGTGCTCAGTGCTCAGGTTGCTGGGTGCTCAGTCCTCAGGGTGCTCAGTGCTCAGGGTGCAGGGAGCTCAGTGCTCGGGGTGCTCGGTGCTCAGTACTCAGGGTGCTGAGTGCTCAGTACTCAAGGTGCTGGGTGCTCAGTACTCATGGTGCTGGGTGCTCAGTACTCAGGGGGCTGGGTGCTCAGTGCTCAGTGTGCTGGGTGCTCAGTGCTCAGGGTGCTGGGTGCTCAGTGCTCGGGGTGCTGGGTGCTCAGTTCTCGGGGTGCTGGGTGGTCAGTGCTCAGTGCTCAGGGTGCTGGGTGCTCAGTGCTCAGTGCTCAGGGTGCTGGGTGCTCAGTACTCAGGGTGCTGGGTGCTCAGTACTCAGGGTGCTGGGTGCTCAGTTCTCAGGCTGCTGGGTGCTCAGTACTCTGGGTGTTGGGTGCTCAGTACTCAGGATGCTGGGTGCTCAGTGCTCGGGGTGCTGGGTGCTCAGTGCTCAGGGTGCTGGGTGCTCAGTGCTCAGGGTGCTGGGTGCTCAGTACTCAGGGTGCTGGGAGCTCAGTGCTCGGGGTGCTCGGTGCTCAGTACTCAAGGTGCTGGGTGCTCAGTGCTCAGGGTGCGGGGTGCTCAGTCCTCGGGGTGCTCCATGCTCAGTGCTCATGGTGCGGGGTGCTCAGTCCTCGGGGTGCTCCATGCTCAGTGCTCGGGGTGCTGGGTGCTCAGTGCTCGGGGTGCTGGGTGCTCAGTGCTCAGTACTCAGGGTGCTGGGTGCTCAGTGCTCAGGGTGCTGGGTGCTCAGTGCTCAGGGTGCTGGGTGCTCAGTGCTCGGGGAGCTCGGTGCTCAGTACTCAGGGTGCTGGGTGCTCAGTACTCAGTGCTCGGGGTCCTGGGTGCTCCGTGCTCAGGGTGCTGGGTGCTCAGTACTCAGGCTGCTGGGTGCTCAGTGCTCAGGGTGCTGGGTGCTCAGTGCTCAGGGTGCTGGGTGCTCAGTACTCAGGGTGCTGGGTGCTCAGTGCTCAGGGTGATCGGTGCTCAGTACTCAGGGTGCTCAGTACTCAGGGTGCTGGGTGCTCAGTGCTCAGGGTGCTGGGTGCTCAGTACTCAGGGTGCTGGGTGCTCAGTGCTCAGGGTGCTGGGTGCTCAGTCCTCAGGGTGCTCTGTGCTCAGGGTGCTTGGTGCTCAGTGCTCGGGTTGCTCGGTGCTCAGTACTCAGGGTTCTGAGTGCTCAGTACTCAGGGTACTGGGTGCTCAGTACTCATGGTGCTGGGTGCTCAGTACTCAGGGGGCTGGGTGCTCAGTGCTCAGTGTGCTGGGTGCTCAGTGCTCAGGGCGCTGGGTGCTCAGTGCTCGGGGTGCTGGGTGCTCAGTGCTCGGGGTGCTGGGTGGTCAGTGCTCAGTGCTCAAGGTGCTGGGTGCTCAGTGCTCAGTGCTCAGGCAGCTGGGTGCTCAGTACTCAGGGTGCTGGGTGCTCAGTGCTCAGGGTGATCGGTGCTCAGTACTCAGGGTGCTGGGTGCTCAGTGCTCAGGGTGCTGGGTGCTCAGTCCTCAGGGTGCTCTGTGCTCAGGGTGCTTGGTGCTCAGTGCTCGGGGTGCTCGGTGCTCAGTACTCAGGGTGCTGAGTGCTCAGTACTCAGGGTACTGGGTGCTCAGTACTCATGGTGCTGGGTGCTCAGTACTCAGGGGGCTGGGTGCTCAGTGCTCAGTGTGCTGGGTGCTCAGTGCTCAGGGCGCTGGGTGCTCAGTGCTCGGGGTGCTGGGTGCTCAGTGCTCGGGGTGCTGGGTGGTCAGTGCTCAGTGCTCAAGGTGCTGGGTGCTCAGTGCTCAGGGTGCTGGGTGCTCAGTGCTCAGGGTGCTGGGTGCTCAGTGCTCAGGGTGCTGGGTGCTCAGTGCTCAGGGTGCTCGGTGATCAGTTCTCAGGGTGCTGGGTGCTCAGTGCTCAGGGTGCTGGGTGCTCAGTGCTCGGGGTGCTGGGTGCTCAGTGCTCAGGGTGCTGGGTGCTCAGTGCTCAGGGTGCTCGGTGATCAGTTCTCAGGGTGCTGGGTGCTCAGTGCTCAGGGTGCTGAGTACTCAGTACTCAGGGTGCTGGGTGCTCAGTGCTCAGGGTGCTGGGTTTTCAGTGCTCAGGGTGCTGGGTGCTCAGTGCTCGGGGTGCTGGGTGCTCAGTGCTCGGGGTGCTGGGTGCTCAGTGCTCGGGGTGCTGGGTGCTCAGTGCTCGGGGTGCTGGGTGCTCAGTGCTCAGGGTGCTGGGTGCTCAGTACTCAGGGTGCTGGGTGCTCAGTGCTCGGGGTGCTCGGTGATCAGTACTCAGGGTGCTGGGTGCTCAGTGCTCGGGGTGCTCGGTGATCAGTACTCAGGGTGCTGGGTGCTCAGTGCTCAGGGTCTTGAGTACTCAGTACTCAGGGTGCTGGGTGCTCAGTGCTCAGGGTGCTGGGTGCTCAGTGCTCAGGGTGCTGGGTGCTCAGTGCTCGGGGTGCTGGGTGCTCAGTGCTCGGGGTGCTGGGTGCTCAGTGCTCGGGGTGCTGGGTGCTCAGTGCTCGGGGTGCTGGGTGCTCAGTGCTCAGGGTGCTGGGTGCTCAGTACTCAGGGTGCTGGGTGCTCATTACTCAGGGTGCTGGGTGCTCAGTGCTCACGGTGCTGGGTGCTCAGTCCTCAGTGTGCTGGGTGCTCAGTACTCAGGGTGTTCAGTGCTTAGTACCCAGGGGGCTCAGTGCTCAGTACTCAGGGTGCTGGTTGCTCAGTGCTCAGGGTGCTCGGTGCTCAGTACTCAGGGTGCTGGGTGCACAGTGCTCAGGGTGCTGGGTGCTCAGTACTCAGGGTGCTGGGTGCTCAGTACTCAGGGTGCTGGGTGCTCAGTACTCAGGGTGCTGGGTGCTCAGTGCTCAGGGTGCTGGGTGCTCAGTACTCAGGGTGCTGGGTGCTCAGTACTCAGGGTGCTCGGTGCTCAGTACTCAGGGTGCTGGGTGCTCAGTGCTCAGGGTGCTTTGTACTCAGTACTCAGGGTTCTGGGTGCTCATAACTCAGGGTGCTGGGTGCTCAGTGCTCAGGGTGCTGGGTGCTCAGTGCTCAGGGTGCTGGGTGCTCAGTACTCAGGGTGCTGGGTGCTCAGTGCTCAGGGTGATCGTTGCTCAGTACTCAGGGTGCTCAGTACTCAGGGTGCTGGGTGCTCAGTGCTCAGGGTGCTGCGTGCTCAGTACTCAGGGTGCTGGGTGCTCAGTGCTCGGGGTGCTGGGTGCTCAGTGCTCAGGGTGATCGGTGCTCAGTACTCAGGGTGCTGGGTGCTCAGTGCTCAGGTTGCTGGGTGCTCAGTCCTCAGGGTGCTCAGTGCTCAGGGTGCAGGGAGCTCAGTGCTCGGGGTGCTCGGTGCTCAGTACTCAGGGTGCTGAGTGCTCAGTACTCAGGGTGCTGGGTGCTCAGTACTCATGGTGCTGGGTGCTCAGTACTCAGGGGGCTGGGTGCTCAGTGCTCAGGGTGCTGGGTGCTCAGTGCTCAGGGTGCTGGGTGCTCAGTGCTCGGGGTGCTGGGTGCTCAGTTCTCGGGGTGCTGGGTGGTCAGTGCTCAGTGCTCAGGGTGCTGCGTGCTCAGTGCTCAGTGCTCAGGGTGCTGGGTGCTCAGTACTCAGGGTGCTGGGTGCTCAGTACTCAGGGTGCTGGGTGCTCAGTTCTCACCCTGCTGGGTGCTCAGTACTCTGGATGTTGGGTGCTCAGTACTCAGGATGCTGGGTGGTCAGTGCTCGGGGTGCTGGGTGCTCAGTGCTCAGGGTGCTGGGTGCTCAGTGCTCAGGGTGCTGGGTGCTCAGTACTCAGGGTGCTGGGAGCTCAGTGCTCGGGGTGCTCGGTGCTCAGTACTCAAGGTGCTGGGTGCTCAGTGCTCAGGGTGCTGGGTGCTCAGTGCTCAGGGTGCTCGGTGATCAGTTCTCAGGGTGCTGGGTGCTCAGTGCTCAGGGTGCTGGGTGCTCAGTGCTCGGGGTGCTGGGTGCTCAGTGCTCAGGGTGCTGGGTGCTCAGTGCTCAGGGTGCTCGGTGATCAGTTCTCAGGGTGCTGGGTGCTCAGTGCTCAGGGTGCTGAGTACTCAGTACTCAGGGTGCTGGGTGCTCAGTGCTCAGGGTGCTGGGTTTTCAGTGCTCAGGGTGCTGGGTGCTCAGTGCTCGGGGTGCTGGGTGCTCAGTGCTCGGGGTGCTGGGTGTTCAGTGCTCGGGGTGCTGGGTGCTCAGTGCTCGGTGTGCTGGGTGCTCAGTGCTCAGGGTGCTGGGTGCTCAGTACTCAGGGTGCTGGGTGCTCAGTGCTCGGGGTGCTCGGTGATCAGTACTCAGGGTGCTGGGTGCTCAGTGCTCGGGGTGCTCGGTGATCAGTACTCAGGGTGCTGGGTGCTCAGTGCTCAGGGTGTTGAGTACTCAGTACTCAGGGTGCTGGGTGCTCAGTGCTCAGGGTGCTGGGTGCTCAGTGCTCAGGGTGCTGGGTGCTCAGTGCTCGGGGTGCTGGGTGCTCAGTGCTCGGGGTGCTGGGTGCTCAGTGCTCGGGGTGCTGGGTGCTCAGTGCTCGGGGTGCTGGGTGCTCAGTGCTCAGGGTGCTGGGTGCTCAGTACTCAGGGTGCTGTGTGCTCATTACTCAGGGTGCTGGGTGCTCAGTGCTCACGGTGCTGGGTGCTCAGTCCTCAGTGTGCTGGGTGCTCAGTACTCAGGGTGTTCAGTGCTTAGTACCCAGGGGGCTCAGTGCTCAGTACTCAGGGTGCTGGTTGCTCAGTGCTCGGGGTGCTCGGTGCTCAGTACTCAGGGTGCTGGGTGCACAGTGCTCAGGGTGCTGGGTGCTCAGTACTCAGGGTGCTGGGTGCTCAGTACTCAGGGTGCTGGGTGCTCAGTACTCAGGGTGCTGGGTGCTCAGTGCTCAGGGTGCTCAGTACTCAGGGTGCTGGGTGCTCAGTACTCAGGGTGCTCGGTGCTCAGTACTCAGGGTGCTGGGTGCTCAGTGCTCAGGGTGCTTTGTACTCAGTACTCAGGGTTCTGGGTGCTCATAACTCAGGGTGCTGGGTGCTCAGTGCTCAGGGTGCTGGGTGCTCAGTGCTCAGGGTGCTGGGTGCTCAGTACTCAGGGTGCTGGGTGCTCAGTGCTCAGGGTGATCGTTGCTCAGTACTCAGGGTGCTCAGTACTCAGGGTGCTGGGTGCTCAGTGCTCAGGGTGCTGCGTGCTCAGTACTCAGGGTGCTGGGTGCTCAGTGCTCGGGGTGCTGGGTGCTCAGTACTCAGGGTGCTCAGTACTCAGGTTGCTGGGTGCTCAGTGCTCAGGGTGCTGGGTGCTCAGTCCTCAGGGTGCTCAGTGCTCAGGGTGCTTGGTGCTCAGTGCTCGGGGTGCTCGGTGCTCAGTACTCAGGGTGCTGAGTGCTCAGTACTCAGGGTACTGGGTGCTCAGTACTCATGGTGCTGGGTGCTCAGTACTCAGGGGGCTGGGTGCTCAGTGCTCAGTGCTCAAGGTGCTGGGTGCTCAGTGCTCAGTGCTCAGGCAGCTGGGTGCTCAGTACTCAGGGTGCTGGGTGCTCAGTACTCAGGGTGCTTGGTGCTCAGTTCTCAGGGTGCTGGGTGATCAGTACTCTGGGTGTTGGGTGCTCAGTACTCAGGGTGCTCAGTGCTCAGTACTCGGGGTGCTGGGTGCTCAGTGCTCAGTGTGCTCAGTGCTCAGTGCTCAGGGTGCTGGGTGCTCAGTGCTCGGGGCGCTGGGAGCTCAGTGCTCGGGGTGCTGGGTGCTCAGTACTCAGGGTGCTGTGTGCTCAGTGCTCAGTACTCAGCGTGCTGGGTGCTCAGTGCTCAGAGTTTTGGGTGCTCAGTACTCAGGGTGCTGGGTGCTCAGTGCTCAGTGCTCAGGGTGCTCAGTGCTCAGGGTGCTCAGTGCTCAGGGTACTGGGTGCTCAGTACTCAGGGTGCTCGGTGCTCCGTACTCAGGGTGCTGGGTGCTCAGTGCTCAGGGTGCTTTGTACTCAGTACTCAGGGTTCTGGGTGCTCATAACTCAGGGTGCTGGGTGCTCAGTGCTCAGGGTGCTGGGTGCTCAGTGCTCAGGGTGCTGGGTGCTCAGTACTCAGGGTGCTGGGTGCTCAGTGCTCAGGGTGATCGTTGCTCAGTACTCAGGGTGCTCAGTACTCAGGGTGCTGGGTGCTCAGTGCTCAGGGTGCTGGGTGCTCAGTACTCAGGGTGCTGGGTGCTCAGTGCTCGGGGTGCTGGGTGCTCAGTGCTCAGGGTGATCGGTGCTCAGTACTCAGGGTGCTGGGTGCTCAGTGCTCAGGTTGCTGGGTGCTCAGTCCTCAGGGTGCTCAGTGCTCAGGGTGCAGGGAGCTCAGTGCTCGGGGTGCTCGGTGCTCAGTACTCAGGGTGCTGAGTGCTCAGTACTCAGGGTGCTGGGTGCTCAGTACTCATGGTGCTGGGTGCTCAGTACTCAGGGGGCTGGGTGCTCAGTGCTCAGGGTGCTGTGTGCTCAGTGCTCAGGGTGCTGGGTGCTCAGTGCTCGGGGTGCTGGGTGCTCAGTTCTCGGGGTGCTGGGTGGTCAGTGCTCAGTGCTCAGGGTGCTGGGTGCTCAGTGCTCAGTGCTCAGGGTGCTGGGTGCTCAGTACTCAGGGTGCTGGGTGCTCAGTACTCAGGGTGCTGGGTGCTCAGTTCTCAGGCTGCTGGGTGCTCAGTACTCTGGGTGTTGGGTGCTCAGTACTCAGGATGCTGGGTGCTCAGTGCTCGGGGTGCTGGGTGCTCAGTGCTCAGGGTGCTGGGTGCTCAGTGCTCAGGGTGCTGGGTGCTCAGTACTCAGGGTGCTGGGAGCTCAGTGCTCGGGGTGCTCGGTGCTCAGTACTCAAGGTGCTGGGTGCTCAGTGCTCAGGGTGCGGGGTGCTCAGTCCTCGGGGTGCTCCATGCTCAGTGCTCAGGGTGCGGGGTGCTCAGTCCTCGGGGTGCTCCATGCTCAGTGCTCGGGGTGCTGGGTGCTCAGTGCTCGGGGTGCTGGGTGCTCAGTGCTCAGTACTCAGGGTGCTGGGTGCTCAGTGCTCAGGGTGCTGAGTGCTCAGTACTCAGCGTGCTGTGTGCTCAGTACTCAGGGTGCTGGGTGCTCAGTGCTCAGGGTGCTGGGTGCTCAGTGCTCAGGGTGCTGGGTGCTCAGTGCTCGGGGAGCTCGGTGCTCAGTACTCAGGGTGCTGGGTGCTCAGTACTCAGTGCTCGGGGTCCTGGGTGCTCCGTGCTCAGGGTGCTGGGTGCTCAGTACTCAGGGTGCTGGGTGCTCAGTGCTCAGGGTGCTGGGTGCTCAGTGCTCAGGGTGCTGGGTGCTCAGTACTCAGGGTGCTGGGTGCTCAGTGCTCAGGGTGATCGGTGCTCAGTACTCAGGGTGCTCAGTACTCAGGGTGCTGGGTGCTCAGTGCTCAGGGTGCTGGGTGCTCAGTACTCAGGGTGCTGGGTGCTCAGTGCTCAGGGTGCTGGGTGCTCAGTCCTCAGGGTGCTCTGTGCTCAGGGTGCTTGGTGCTCAGTGCTCGGGTTGCTCGGTGCTCAGTACTCAGGGTTCTGAGTGCTCAGTACTCAGGGTACTGGGTGCTCAGTACTCATGGTGCTGGGTGCTCAGTACTCAGGGGGCTGGGTGCTCAGTGCTCAGTGTGCTGGGTGCTCAGTGCTCAGGGCGCTGGGTGCTCAGTGCTCGGGGTGCTGGGTGCTCAGTGCTCGGGGTGCTGGGTGGTCAGTGCTCAGTGCTCAAGGTGCTGGGTGCTCAGTGCTCAGTGCTCAGGCAGCTGGGTGCTCAGTACTCAGGGTGCTGGGTGCTCAGTGCTCAGGGTGATCGGTGCTCAGTACTCAGGGTGCTGGGTGCTCAGTGCTCAGGGTGCTGGGTGCTCAGTCCTCAGGGTGCTCTGTGCTCAGGGTGCTTGGTGCTCAGTGCTCGGGGTGCTCGGTGCTCAGTACTCAGGGTGCTGAGTGCTCAGTACTCAGGGTACTGGGTGCTCAGTACTCATGGTGCTGGGTGCTCAGTACTCAGGGGGCTGGGTGCTCAGTGCTCAGTGTGCTGGGTGCTCAGTGCTCAGGGCGCTGGGTGCTCAGTGCTCGGGGTGCTGGGTGCTCAGTGCTCGGGGTGCTGGGTGGTCAGTGCTCAGTGCTCAAGGTGCTGGGTGCTCAGTGCTCAGTGCTCAGGCAGCTGGGTGCTCAGTACTCAGGGTGCTGGGTGCTCAGTACTCAGGGTGCTGGGTGCTCAGTTCTCAGGGTGCTGGGTGATCAGTACTCTGGGTGTTGGGTGCTCAGTACTCAGGGTGCTAAGTGCTCAGTACTCGGGGTGCTGGGTGCTCAGTGCTCAGTGTGCTCAGTGCTCAGTGCTCAGGGTGCTGGGTGCTCAGTGCTCGGGGCGCTGGGAGCTCAGTGCTCGGGGTGCTGGGTGCTCAGTACTCAGGGTGCTGTGTGCTCAGTGCTCAGTACTCAGCGTGCTGGGTGCTCAGTGCTCAGAGTGTTGGGTGCTCAGTACTCAGGGTGCTGGGTGCTCAGTGCTCAGTGCTCAGGGTGCTCAGTGCTCAGGGTGCTCAGTGCTCAGGGTGCTGGGTGCTCAGGGTGCTGGGTGCTCAGTGCTCAGGGTGCTGGGTGCTCAGTGCTCAGTGCTCAGGGTCCTGGGTGCTCAGTGCTCAGTGCTCAGGGTGCTGGGTGTTCAGTACTCAGGGTGCTCGGTGCTCAGTGCTCAGGGTGCTAGGTGCTCAGTACTCAGGGTGCTGGGTGCTCAGTGCTCGGGGTGCTGGGTGATCAGTGCTCAGGGTGATCAGTGCTCAGTACTCAGGGTGCTGGGTGCTCAGTGCTCAGGGTGCTGGGTGCTCAGTCCTCAGGGTGCTCAGTACTCAGGGTGCTCGGTGCTCAGTGCTCAGTACTCAGGGTGCTCAGTACTCAGGGTGCTGGTTGCTCAGTGCTCGGGGTGCTGGGTGCTCAGTACTCAGGGTGCTGGGTGCTCAGTACTCGGGGTGCTGGGTGCTCAGTACTCAGGGTGCTGGGTGCTCAGTGCTCGGGGTGCTGGGTGCTCAGTGCTCAGGGTGATCGGTGCTCAGTGCTCAGGGTGCTGGGTGCTCAGTCCTCCGGGTGCTCAGTGCTCAGGGTGCTGGGTGCTCAGTGCTCGGGGTGTTTGGTGCTCAGTACTCAGGGTGTTGGGTGCTCAGTGCTCAGGGTGCTGGGTGCTCAGTGCTCAGGGTGCTCAGTGCTCAGTACTCAGTGCTCAGGGTGCTCAGTGCTCAGTGCTCAGGGTGCTGGGTGTTCAGTACTCAGGTTGCTGGGTGCTCAGTACTCAGGGTGTTGGGTGCTCAGTGCTCAGGGTGCTGGGTGCTCAGTACTCTGGGTGTTGGGTGCTCAGTACTCAGGGTGCTGGGTGCTCAGTACTCGGGGTGCTCCGTGCTCAGGGTGCTGGGTGCTCAGTGCTCAGGGTGCTGGGTGCTCAGTGCTCGGGGTGCTGGGTGCTGAGTGCTCAGGGTGCTGGGTGCTCAGTGCTCGGGGTGCTGGGTGCTGAGTGCTCAGGGTGCTGGGTGCTCAGTGCTCGGGCTGCTCGGTGCTCAGTGCTCAGGGTCCTGGGTGCTCAGTACTCAGGGTGCTGGGTGCTTAGTACTCAGGGTGCTCAGTGCTCAGTACACAGGGTGCTGGGTGCTCAGTGCTCGGGGTGCTGGGTGCTCAGTGCTCAGTACTCAGGGTGCTGGGTGCTCAGTGCTCGGGGTGCTTGGTGCTCAGTACTCAGCGTGCTGGGTGCTCAGTACTCAGGGTGCTGGGTGCTCAGTTCTCAGGGTGCTGGGTGCTCAGTGCTCAGGGTGCTGGGTGCTCAGTGATGGGGGTGCTGGGTGCTCAGTACTCAGTGTGCTCAGTGCTCGGGGAGCTCGGTGCTCAGTACTCAGGGTGCTGGGTGCTCAGTTCTCAGTGCTCGGGGTCCTGGGTGCTCCGTGCTCGGGGTGCTGTGTGCTCAGTGCTCTGGGTGCTTAGTGCTCAGTACTCAGGGTGCTGGGTGCTCAGTACTCATGGTGCTGGGTGCTCATTCTCAGGGTGCTGGGTGCTCAGTGCTCGGGTTGCTGGGTGCTCAGTACTCAGGGTGCTGGGGGCTCAGTACTCAGGGTGCTGGGTGCTCAGTACTCAGGGTGCTCGGTTCTCAGTACTCAGGGTGCTGGGTGCTCATTCTCGGGGTGCTGGGTGCTCAGTGCTCGGGGTGCTGGGTGCTCAGTACTCAGGGTGCTGGGTGCTCAGTCCACAGGGTGCTCAGTACTCAGGGTGCTCGGTGCTCAGTGCTCAGTACTCAGGGTGCTCAGTACTCAGGGTGCGGGTTGCTCAGTGCTCGGGGTGCTGGGTGCTCAGTTCTCAGGGTGCTGGGTGCTCAGTACTCGGGGTGCTGGGTGCTCAGTACTCAGGGTGCTGGGTGCTCAGTGCTAGGGGTGCTGGGTGCTCAGTGCTCAGGGTGATCGGTGCTCAGTGCTCAGGGTGCTGGGTGCTCAGTCCTCCGGGTGCACAGTGCTCAGGGTGCTGGGTGCTCAGTGCTCGGGGTGCTCGGTGCTCAGTACTCAGGGTGCTGAGTGCTCAGTACTCAGGGTGCTGGGTGCTCAGTACTCAGGGTGGTGGGTGCTCAGTACTCAGGGTGCTGGGTGCTCAGGGTGCTGGGTGCTCAGTACTCAGGGTGCTGGGTGCTCAGTGCTCGGGGTGCTGGGTGCTCAGGGCTGTGGTGCTGGGTGCTCAGTGGTCAGTGCTCAGGGTGCTGGGTGCTCAGTGCTCAGTGCTCAGGGTGCTGGTTGCTCAGTACTCAGGGTGCTGGGTGCTCAGTACTCAGGGTGCTGGGTGCTCATGGCTCAGGGTGCTCTGTGCTCAGTACTCAGGGTGCTGGGTGCTCAGTGCTCGGGGTGCTGCGTGCTCAGTGCTCAGTGTGCTGGGTGCTCAGTGCTCAGGGTGCTGGGTGCTCAGTGCTCAGGGTGCTGGGTGCTCAGTACTCGGGGTGCTCCGTGCTCAGGGTGCTGGGTGCTCAGTGCTCAGGGTGCTGGGTGCTCAGTGCTCGGGGTGCTGGGTGCTGAGTGCTCAGGGTGCTGGGTGCTCAGTGCTCGGGCTGCTCGGTGCTCAGTGCTCAGGGTCCTGGGTGCTCAGTACTCAGGGTGCTGGGTGCTCAGTGCTCAGGGTGCTGGGTGCTCAGTGATCGGGGTGCTGGGTGCTCAGTACTCAGTGTGCTCAGTGCTCGCGGAGCTCGGTGCTCAGTACTCAGGGTGCTGGGTGCTCAGTTCTCAGTGCTCGGGGTCCTGGGTGCTCCGTGCTCGGGGTGCTGGGTGCTCAGTGCTCTGGGTGCTTAGTGCTCAGTACTCAGGGAGCTGGGTGCTCAGTACTCATGGTGCTGGGTGCTCATTCTCAGGGTGCTGGGTGCTCAGTGCTCGGGTTGCTGGGTGCTCAGTACTCAGGGTGCTGGGGGCTCAGTACTCAGGGTGCTGGGTGCTCAGTACTCAGGGTGCTCGGTTCTCAGTACTCAGGGTGCTGGGTGCTCATTCTCGGGGTGCTGGGTGCTCAGTGCTCGGGGTGCTGGGTGCTCAGTACTCAGGGTGCTGGGTGCTCAGTACTCAGTGTGCTCAGTGCTCGGGGAGCTCGGTGCTCAGTACTCAGGGTGCTGGGTGCTCAGTTCTCAGTGCTCGGGGTCCTGGGTGCTCCGTGCTCGGGGTGCTGGGTGCTCAGTGCTCTGGGTGCTTAGTGCTCAGTACTCAGGGAGCTGGGTGCTCAGTACTCATGGTGCTGGGTGCTCATTCTCAGGGTGCTGGGTGCTCAGTGCTCGGGTTGCTGGGTGCTCAGTGCTCAGTACTCAGGGTGCTCAGTACTCAGGGTGCGGGTTGCTCAGTGCTCGGGGTGCTGGGTGCTCAGTTCTCAGGGTGCTGGGTGCTCAGTACTCGGGGTGCTGGGTGCTCAGTACTCAGGGTGCTGGGTGCTCAGTGCTAGGGGTGCTGGGTGCTCAGTGCTCAGGGTGATCGGTGCTCAGTGCTCAGGGTGCTGGGTGCTCAGTCCTCCGGGTGCACAGTGCTCAGGGTGCTGGGTGCTCAGTGCTCGGGGTGCTCGGTGCTCAGTACTCAGGGTGCTGAGTGCTCAGTACTCAGGATGCTGGGTGCTCAGTACTCAGGGTGGTGGGTGCTCAGTACTCAGGGTGCTGGGTGCTCAGGGTGCTGGGTGCTCAGTACTCAGGGTGCTGGGTGCTCAGTGCTCGGGGTGCTGGGTGCTCAGGGCTGTGGTGCTGGGTGCTCAGTGGTCAGTGCTCAGGGTGCTGGGTGCTCAGTGCTCAGTGCTCAGGGTGCTGGTTGCTCAGTACTCAGGGTGCTGGGTGCTCAGTACTCAGGTTGCTGGGTGCTCATGGCTCAGGGTGCTCTGTGCTCAGTACTCAGGGTGCTGGGTGCTCAGTGCTCGGGGTGCTGCGTGCTCAGTGCTCAGTGTGCTGGGTGCTCAGTGCTCAGGGTGCTGGGTGCTCAGTACTCAGGGTGCTCAGTGCTCAGTACTCGGGGTGCTTGTTGCTCAGTACTCGGGGTGCTCAGGGCTGTGGTGCTGGTTGCTCAGTGGTCAGTGCTCAGGGTGCTGGGTGCTCAGTGCTCAGTACTCAGGGTGCTCGGTGCTCAGTACTCAGGGTTCTCAGTGCTCAGTACTCAGGGTGCTGGGTGCTCATTTCTCAGGGTGCTGGGTGCTCAGTACTCAGGGTGCTCAGTGCTCAGTACTCGGGGTGCTTGTTGCTCAGTACTCAGGGTGCTCAGTGCTCAGTACTCGGGGTGCTGGGTGCTCAGTGCTCAGGGTGCTCAGTTCTCAGTGCTCGGGGTGCTGGGTGCTCAGTGCTCGGGGCGCTGGGTGCTCAGTGCTCGGGGTGCTGGGTGCTCAGTACTCGGGGTGCTGGGTGCTCAGTGCTCAGGGTGCTCAGTGCTCAGTACTCAGTGCTCAGGGTGCTCAGTGCTCAGTGCTCAGGGTGCTGGGTGTTCAGTACTCAGGGTGCTGGGTGCTCAGTACTCAGGGTGCTGGGTGCTCAGTGCTCAGGGTGCTGGGTGCTCAGTACTCTGGGTGTTGGGTGCTCAGTACTCAGGGTGCTGGGTGCTCCGTGCTCGGGGTGCTGGGTGCTCAGTGCTCAGGGTGCTGGGTGCTCTGTGCTCAGGGTGCTGGGTGCTCAGTGCTCAGGGTGCTGGGTGCTCAGTACTCGGGGTGCTCCGTGCTCAGGGTGCTGGGTGCTCAGTGCTCAGGGTCCTGGGTGCTCAGTGCTCGGGGTGCTGGGTGCTGAGTGCTCAGGGTGCTGGGAGCTCAGTGCTCGGGCTGCTCGGTGCTCAGTGCTCAGGGTCCTGGGTGCTCAGTACTCAGGGTGCTGGGTGCTTAGTACTCAGGGTGCTCAGTGCTCAGTACACAGGGTGCTGGGTGCTCAGTGCTCGGGGTGCTGGGTGCTCAGTGCTCAGTACTCAGGGTGCTGGGTGCTCAGTGCTCGGTGTGCTGGGTGCTCAGTACTCAGCGTGCTGGGTGCTCAGTACTCAGGGTGCTTGGTGCTCAGTGCTCAGGGTGCTGGGTGCTCAGTGCTCAGGGTGCTGGGTGCTCAGTGATCGGGGTGCTGGGTGCTCAGTACTCAGTGTGCTCAGTGCTCGGGGAGCTCGGTGCTCAGTACTCAGGGTGCTGGGTGCTCAGTTCTCAGTGCTCGGGGTCCTGGGTGCTCCGTGCTCGGGGTGCTGGGTGCTCAGTGCTCAGCGTGCTGGGTGCTCAGTACTCAGGGTGCTGGGTGCTCAGTGCTCAGGGTGCTGGGTGCTCAGTGCTCAGGGTGCTGGGTGCTCAGTGATCGGGGTGCTGGGTGCTCAGTACTCAGTGTGCTCAGTGCTCGGGGAGCTCGGTGCTCAGTACTCAGGGTGCTGGGTGCTCAGTTCTCAGTGCTCGGGGTCCTGGGTGCTCCGTGCTCGGGGTGCTGGGTGCTCAGTGCTCTGGGTGCTTAGTGCTCAGTACTCAGGGTGCTGGGTGCTCAGTACTCATGGTGCTGGGTGCTCATTCTCAGGGTGCTGGGTGCTCAGTGCTCGGGTTGCTGGGTGCTCAGTACTCAGGGTGCTGGGGGCTCAGTACTCAGGGTGCTGGGTGCTCAGTACTCAGGGTGCTCGGTTCTCAGTACTCAGTTTGCTGGGTGCTCATTCTCGGGGTGCTGGGTGCTCAGTGCTCGGGGTGCTGGGTGCTCAGTACTCAGGGTGCTGGGGCCTCAGTTCTCAGGGTGCTGGGTGCTCAGTACTCAGGGTGATCTGTTCTCAGTACTCAGGTTGCTGGGTGCTCAGTGCTCGGGGTGCTGGGTGCTCAGTACTCGGGGTGCTCAGTGTTCAGTACTCAGGGTGTTGGGTGCTCAGTACTCAGGGTGCTGGGTGCTCAGTGCTCGGGGTGCTCGGTGCTCAGTACTCGGTGTGCAGGGTGCTCAGTACTCGGGGTGCTGGGTGCTCAGTGCTCAGGGTGCTGGGTGCTCAGTACTCAGGGTGCTGAGTGCTCAGTACTCAGGGTGCTGGGTGCTCAGTACTCAGGTTGCTGGTTGCTCAGTACTCAGGGTGCTGGGTGCTCAGTGCTCAGGGTGCTGGGTGCTCAGTGCTCGGGGTGCTGGGTGCTCAGGGCTGTGTTGCTGGGTGCTCAGTTCTCAGTGCTCAGGGTGCTGGGTGCTCAGTGCTCAGTGCTCAGGGTGCTGGTTGCCCAGTACTCAGGGTGCTGGGTGCTCAGTACTCAGGGTGCTGGGTGCTCAGTGCTCAGGGTGCTCTGTGCTCAGTACTCAGGGTGCTGGGTGCTCAGTGCTCGGGGTGCTGCGTGCTCAGTGCTCAGGGAGCTGGGTGCTCAGTGCTCAGGGTGCTGGGTGCTCAGTACTCAGGGTGCTGGGTGCTCAGTGCTCGTTGTGCTCGGTGCTCAGTCCTCGGGGTGCTCCGTGCTCAGTGATCAGGGTGCTGGGTGCTCAGTACTCAGGGTGCTCGGTGCTCAGTACTCAGGGGTCTCAGTGCTCAGTACTCAGGGTGCTGGGTGCTCAGTGCTCAGGGTGCTGGGTGCTCAGTACTCAGGGTGCTCAGTGCTCAGTTCTCGGGGTGCTTGGTGCTCAGTACTCAGGGTGCTCAGTGCTCAGTACTCGGGGTCCTGGGTGCTCAGTGCTCAGGGTGCTCAGTGCTCAGTGCTCGGGGTGCTGTGTGCTCAGTACTCAGGGTGCTGGGTGCTCAGTGCTCAGGGTGCTGGGTGCTCAGTGCTTAGGGTGCTGGGTGCTCAGTGATCGGGGTGCTGGGTGCTCAGTACTCAGTGTGCTCAGTGCTCGGGGAGCTCGGTGCTCAGTACTCAGGGTGCTGGGTGCTCAGTTCTCAGTGCTCGGGGTCCTGGGTGCTCCGTGCTCGGGGTGCTGGGTGCTCAGTGCTCTGGGTGCTTAGTGCTCAGTACTCAGGGTGCTGGGTGCTCAGTACTCATGGTGCTGGGTGCTCATTCTCAGGGTGCTGGGTGCTCAGTGCTCGGGTTGCTGGGTGCTCCGTACTCAGGGTGCTGGGGGCTCAGTACTCAGGGTGCTGGGTGCTCAGTACTCAGGGTGCTCGGTTCTCTGTACTCAGATTGCTGGGTGCTCATTCTCGGGGTGCTGGGTGCTCAGTGCTCGGGGTGCTGGGTGCTCAGTACTCAGGGTGCTGAGGGCTCAGTTCTCAGGGTGCTGGGTGCTCAGTACTCAGGGTGATCTGTTCTCAGTACTCACGTTGCTGGGTGCTCAGTGCTCGGGGTGCTGGGTGCTCAGTACTCGGGGTGCTCAGTGTTCAGTACTCAGGGTGTTGGGTGCTCAGTACTCAGGGTGCTGGGTGCTCAGTGCTCGGGGTGCTCGGTGCTCAGTACTCGGTGTGCAGGGTGCTCAGTACTCGGGGTGCTGGGTGCTCAGTGCTCAGGGTGCTGGGTGCTCAGTACTCAGGGTGCTGAGTGCTCAGTACTCAGGGTGCTGGGTGCTCAGTACTCAGGTTGCTGGTTGCTCAGTACTCAGGGTGCTGGGTGCTCAGTGCTCAGGATGCTGGGTGCTCAGTGCTCGGGGTGCTGGGTGCTCAGGGCTGTGGTGCTGGGTGCTCAGTTCTCAGTGCTCAGGGTGCTGGGTGCTCAGTGCTCAGTGCTCAGGGTGCTGGTTGCCCAGTACTCAGGGTGCTGGGTGCTCAGTACTCAGGGTGCTGGGTGCTCAGTGCTCAGGGTGCTCTGTGCTCAGTACTCAGGGTGCTGGGTGCTCAGTGCTCGGGGTGCTGCGTGCTCAGTGCTCAGGGAGCTGGGTGCTCAGTGCTCAGGGTGCTGGGTGCTCAGTACTCAGGGTGCTGGGTGCTCAGTGCTCGTTGTGCTCGTTGCTCAGCCCTCGGGGTGCTCCGTGCTCAGTGATGAGGGTGCTGGGTGCTCAGTACTCAGGGTGCTCGGTGCTCAGTACTCAGGGATCTCAGTGCTCAGTACTCAGGGTGCTGGGTGCTCAGTGCTCAGGGTGCTGGGTGCTCAGTACTCAGGGTGCTCAGTGCTCAGTTCTCGGGGTGCTTGGTGCTCAGTACTCAGGGTGCTCAGTGCTCAGTACTCGGGGTCCTGGGTGCTCAGTGCTCAGGGTGCTCAGTGCTCGGGGTGCTGTGTGCTCAGTGCTCGGGGCGCTGGGTGCTCAGTGCTCGGGGTGCTCGGTGCTCAGTACTCGGGGTGCTGGGTGCTCAGTGCTCAGGGTGCTCAGTGCTCAGTGCTCAGGGTGCTGGGTGTTCAGTACTCAGGGTGCTGGGTGCTCAGTACTCAGGGTGCTGGGTGCTCAGTGCTCAGGGTGCTGGGTGCTCAGTGCTCGGGGTGCTGGGTGCTCAGTACTCAGTGTGTTCAGTGCTCGGGGAGCTCGGTGCTCAGTACTCAGGGTGCTGGGTGCTCAGTTCTCAGTGCTCGGGGTCCTGGGTGCTCCGTGCTCGGGGTGCTGGGTGCTCAGTGCTCTGGGTGCTTAGTGCTCAGTACTCAGGGTGCTGGGTGCTAAGTACTCATGGTGCTGGGTGCTCATTCTCAGGGTGCTGGGTGCTCAGTGCTCGGGTTGCTGGGTGCTTAGTACTCAGGGTGCTGGGGGCTCAGTACTCAGGGTGCTGGGTGCTCAGTACTCAGGGTGCTCGGTTCTCAGTACTCAGGGTGCTGGGTGCTCATTGTCGGGGTGCGGGGAGCTCAGAGCTCGGGGTGCTGGGTGCTCAGTACTCAGGGTGCTGGGGGCTCAGTACTCAGGGTGCTGGGTGCTCAGTACTCAGGGTGATCTGTTCTCAGTACTCAGGTTGCTGGGTGCTCAGTGCTGGGGGTGCTGGGTGCTCAGTACTCGGGGTGCTCAGTGCTCAGTACTCAGGGTGCTGGGTGCTCAGTACTCAGGGTGCTGGGTGCTCAGTGCTCGGGGTGCTCGGTGCTCAGTACTCGGGGTGCAGGGTGCTCAGTACTCGGGGTTCTGGGTGCTCAGTGCTCCGGGAGCTGGGTGCTCAGTGCTCGGGGTGCTGGGTGCTCAGTGCTGAGGGTGGTGCTGTGTGCTCAGTACTCAGGGTGCTGGGTGCTCAGTGCTCAGGTTGCTGGGTGCTCAGTACTAAGGGTGCTGGGTGCTCAGTACTCAGGGTGCTCGTTGCTCAGTACTCAGGGTGCTGGGTGCTCAGAGCTCAGGGTTCTGGGTACTCAGCACTCAGGGTGCTGGGTGCTCAGTACTCTGGGTGTTGGGTGCTCAGTACTCAGGGTGCTGGTTGCTCCGTGCTCAGGGTGCTGGGTGCTCAGTGCTCAGGGTTCTGGGTGCTCAGTGCTCAGGGTGCTGGGTGCTCAGTACTCAGGGTGCTGGGTGCTTAGTGCTCGAGGTGCTCGGTGCTCAGTACTCAAGGTGCTGGGTGCTCAGTGCTCAGGGTGCTGGGTGCTCAGTCCTCGGGGTGCTCCGTGCTCATGGTGCTGGGTGCTCAGTGCTCAGGGTGCTGGGTGCTCAGTGCTCGGGGTGCTGGCTGCTCAGTACTCAGTGTGCTCAGTGCTCGGGGTCCTGGTTGCTCCGTGCTCGGGGTGCTGGGTGCTCAGTGCTCTGGGTGCTTAGTGCTCAGTACTCAGGGTGCTGGGTGCTCAGTACTCATGGTGCTGGGTGCTCATTCTCAGGGTGCTGGGTGCTCAGTGCTCGGGTTGCTGGGTGCTCAGTACTCAGGGTGCTGGGGGCTCAGTACTCAGGGTGCTGGGTGCTCAGTACTCATGGTGCTCGGTTCTCAGTACTCAGGGTGCTGGGTGCTCATTCTCGGGGTGCTGGGTGCTCAGTGCTCGGGGTGCTGGGTGCTCAGTACTCAGGGTGCTGGGGGCTCAGTACTCAGGGTGCTGGGTGCTCAGTACACAGGGTGATCTGTTCTCAGTACTCAGGTTGCTGGGTGCTCAGTGCTCGGGGTGCTGGGTGCTCAGTATTCGGGGTGCTCAGTGCTCAGTACTCAGGGTGCTGGGTGCTCAGTACTCCGGGTGCTGGGTGCTCAGTGCTCGGGGTGCTCGGTGCTCAGTACTCGGGGTGCAGGGTGCTCAGTACTCGGGGTGCTGGGTGCTCAGTGTTCAGGGAGCTGGGTGCTCAGTGCTCAGGGTGCTGGGAGCTCAGTACTAAGGGTGCTGGGTGCTCAGTACTCAGGGTGCTCGGTGCTGAGTACTCAGGGTGCTCGGTGCTCAGTACTCAGGGTGCTGGGTGCTCAGAGCTCAGAGTGCTGGGTACTCAGTACTCAGGGTGCTGAGTGCTCAGTACTCAGCGTGCTGGGTGGTCAGTGCTCAGGGTGCTGGGTGCTCAGTGCTCAGGGTGCTGGGTGCTCAGTGCTCGGGGTGTTGGGTGCTCAGTACTCAGGATGCTCGGTGCTCAGTGCTCAGTAATCAGGGTGCTCAGTACTCAGGGTGCTGGGTGCTCAGTGCTCGGGGTGCTGGGTGCTCAGTACTCAGGGTGATCTGTTCTCAGTACTCAGGTTGCTGGGTGCTCAGTGCTCGGGGTGCTGGGTGCTCAGTACTCGGGGTGCTCAGTGTTCAGTACTCAGGGTGTTGGGTGCTCAGTACTCAGGGTGCTGGGTGCTCAGTGCTCGGGGTGCTCGGTGCTCAGTACTCGGTGTGCAGGGTGCTCAGTACTCGGGGTGCTGGGTGCTCAGTGCTCAGGGTGCTGGGTGCTCAGTACTCAGGGTGCTGAGTGCTCAGTACTCAGGGTGCTGGGTGCTCAGTACTCAGGTTGCTGGTTGCTCAGTACTCAGGGTGCTGGGTGCTCAGTGCTCAGGGTGCTGGGTGCTCAGTGCTCGGGGTGCTGGGTGCTCACGGCTGTGGTGCTGGGTGCTCAGTTCTCAGTGCTCAGGGTGCTGGGTGCTCAGTGCTCAGTGCTCAGGGTGCTGGTTGCCCAGTACTCAGGGTGCTGGGTGCTCAGTACTCAGGGTGCTGGGTGCTCAGTGCTCAGGGTGCTCTGTGCTCAGTACTCAGGGTGCTGGGTGCTCAGTGCTCGGGGTGCTGCGTGCTCAGTGCTCAGGGAGCTGGGTGCTCAGTGCTCAGGGTGCTGGGTGCTCAGTACTCAGGGTGCTGGGTGCTCAGTGCTCGTTGTGCTCGTTGCTCAGCCCTCGGGGTGCTCCGTGCTCAGTGATGAGGGTGCTGGGTGCTCAGTACTCAGGGTGCTCGGTGCTCAGTACTCAGGGATCTCAGTGCTCAGTACTCAGGGTGCTGGGTGCTCAGTGCCCAGGGTGCTGGGTGCTCAGTACTCAGGGTGCTCAGTGCTCAGTTCTCGGGGTGCTTGGTGCTCAGTACTCAGGGTGCTCAGTGCTCAGTACTCGGGGTCCTGGGTGCTCAGTGCTCAGGGTGCTCACTGCTCAGTGCTCGGGGTGCTGTGTGCTCAGTGCTCGGGGCGCTGGGTGCTCAGTGCTCGGGGTGCTCGGTGCTCAGTACTCGGGGTGCTGGGTGCTCAGTGCTCAGGGTGCTCAGTGCTCAGTGCTCAGGGTGCTGGGTGTTCAGTACTCAGGGTGCTGGGTGCTCAGTACTCAGGGTGCTGGGTGCTCAGTGCTCAGGGTGCTGGGTGCTCAGTGCTCGGGGTGCTGGGTGCTCAGTACTCAGTGTGTTCAGTGCTCGGGGAGCTCGGTGCTCAGTACTCAGGGTGCTGGGTGCTCAGTTCTCAGTGCTCGGGGTCCTGGGTGCTCCGTGCTCAGGGTGCTGGGTGCTCAGTGCTCTGGGTGCTTAGTGCTCAGTACTCAGGGTGCTGGGTGCTCAGTACTCATGGTGCTGGGTGCTCATTCTCAGGGTGCTGGGTGCTCAGTGCTCGGGTTGCTGGGTGCTTAGTACTCAGGGTGCTGGGGGCTCAGTACTCAGGGTGCTGGGTGCTCAGTACTCAGGGTGCTCGGTTCTCAGTACTCAGGGTGCTGGGTGCTCATTGTCGGGGTGCGGGGAGCTCAGTGCTCGGGGTGCTGGGTGCTCAGTACTCAGGGTGCTGGGGGCTCAGTACTCAGGGTGCTGGGTGCTCAGTACTCAGGGTGATCTGTTCTCAGTACTCAGGTTGCTGGGTGCTCAGTGCTGGGGGTGCTGGGTGCTCAGTACTCGGGGTGCTCAGTGCTCAGTACTCAGGGTGCTGGGTGCTCAGTACTCAGGGTGCTGGGTGCTCAGTGCTCGGGGTGCTCGGTGCTCAGTACTCGGGGTGCAGGGTGCTCAGTACTCGGGGTTCTGGGTGCTCAGTGCTCCGGGAGCTGGGTGCTCAGTGCTCGGGGTGCTGGGTGCTCAGTGCTGAGGGTGGTGCTGGGTGCTCAGTACTCAGGGTGCTGGGTGCTCAGTGCTCAGGGTGCTGGGTGCTCAGTACTAAGGGTGCTGGGTGCTCAGTACTCAGGGTGCTCGTTGCTCAGTACTCAGGGTGCTGGGTGCTCAGAGCTCAGGGTTCTGGGTACTCAGCACTCAGGGTGCTGGGTGCTCAGTACTCTGGGTGTTGGGTGCTCAGTACTCAGGGTGCTGGTTGCTCCGTGCTCAGGGTGCTGGGTGCTCAGTGCTCAGGGTTCTGGGTGCTCAGTGCTCAGGGTGCTGGGTGCTCAGTACTCAGGGTGCTGGGTGCTTAGTGCTCGAGATGCTCGGTGCTCAGTACTCAAGGTGCTGGGTGCTCAGTGCTCAGGGTGCTGGGTGCTCAGTCCTCGGGGTGCTCCGTGCTCATGGTGCTGGGTGCTCAGTGCTCAGGGTGCTGGGTGCTCAGTGCTCGGGGTGCTGGCTGCTCAGTACTCAGTGTGCTCAGTGCTCGGGGTCCTGGTTGCTTCGTGCTCGGGGTGCTGGGTGCTCAGTGCTCTGGGTGCTTAGTGCTCAGTACTCAGGGTGCTGGGTGCTCAGTACTCATGGTGCTGGGTGCTCATTCTCAGGGTGCTGGGTGCTCAGTGCTCGGGTTGCTGGGTGCTCAGTACTCAGGGTGCTGGGGGCTCAGTACTCAGGGTGCTGGGTGCTCAGTACTCATGGTGCTCGGTTCTCAGTACTCAGGGTGCTGGGTGCTCATTCTCGGGGTGCTGGGTGCTCAGTGCTCGGGGTGCTGGGTGCTCAGTACTCAGGGTGCTGGGGGCTCAGTACTCAGGGTGCTGGGTGCTCAGTACACAGGGTGATCTGTTCTCAGTACTCAGGTTGCTGGGTGCTCAGTGCTCGGGGTGCTGGGTGCTCAGTATTCGGGGTGCTCAGTGCTCAGTACTCAGGGTGCTGGGTGCTCAGTACTCCGGGTGCTGGGTGCTCAGTGCTCGGGGTGCTCGGTGCTCAGTACTCGGGGTGCAGGGTGCTCAGTACTCGGGGTGCTGGGTGCTCAGTGTTCAGGGAGCTGGGTGCTCAGTGCTCAGGGTGCTGGGAGCTCAGTACTAAGGGTGCTGGGTGCTCAGTACTCAGGGTGCTCGGTGCTCAGTACTCAGGGTGCTCGGTGCTCAGTACTCAGGGTGCTGGGTGCTCAGAGCTCAGAGTGCTGGGTACTCAGTACTCAGGGTGCTGAGTGCTCAGTACTCAGCGTGCTGGGTGGTCAGTGCTCAGGGTGCTGGGTGCTCAGTGCTCAGGGTGCTGGGTGCTCAGTGCTCGGGGTGTTGGGTGCTCAGTACTCAGGATGCTCGGTGCTCAGTGCTCAGTAATCAGGGTGCTCAGTACTCAGGGTGCTGGGTGCTCAGTGCTCGGGGTGCTGGGTGCTCAGTACTCAGGGTGATCTGTTCTCAGTACTCAGGTTGCTGGGTGCTCAGTGCTCGGGGTGCTGGGTGCTCAGTACTCGGGGTGCTCAGTGTTCAGTACTCAGGGTGTTGGGTGCTCAGTACTCAGGGTGCTGGGTGCTCAGTGCTCGGGGTGCTCGGTGCTCAGTACTCGGTGTGCAGGGTGCTCAGTACTCGGGGTGCTGGGTGCTCAGTGCTCAGGGTGCTGGGTGCTCAGTACTCAGGGTGCTGAGTGCTCAGTACTCAGGGTGCTGGGTGCTCAGTACTCAGGTTGCTGGTTGCTCAGTACTCAGGGTGCT